>NW_027257877.1:0-275372 GCF_043159975.1 Macaca nemestrina
TGTTCCCATTAGGCTGTGTGTTTGTGCACATTACCAGCCTCTGCCCATCCTACTTATGAGTGGGCTCTGCTGGGCCCTGTTGACCACCTACTTTTGGCCTCCATGAGATCTGCTCTCAGCTCCTGCTTATGAGTGAGAACATGCGCCGTTTCCTTGCTTGACTCGTTTGCTTAACGTAATGTCCTCCAACTCCATCCATGCTGCCGCGGATGACAGGGCTCTCCGCTGTGTGGTGGAGTATTGCTCCTGTGTGTGTTCGGGCCACGTTCCCTTCATCCCCTGTTGACGGGCACTCAGGTGATTCCAGACCTTGGCTACTGTGGATGGAAGCTGAGAGCAGTCACTGGCTTTATACTCGGGGGACGTGAGCCACTTTGATGTTCTCAAGCAGCCTATCCCCAAAGCCCTCCGTAGAATGCCGCATTCGTTTGTACTCATGGCTTCTTCCACTAGGATGAACAGCTGGGAAGGGGCTTTGAGTGAATGCTAGGGTTTCTGTCTTTAATTGGTACCCAGCTACACTGGCCAAGTAGGGGTCCCAGTGACCCTGGACACTACGTCACATAAGGTCCAAAGATGCAGTTAGGTTCTTTTTTTAACGCGCGGTGGCTCACGCCTGTAATCCCAGCACTTTGGGAGGCCGAGGCGGGCGGATCACAAGGTCAGGAGATCGAGACCACGGTGAAACCCTGTCTCTACTAAAAATACAAAAAATTAGCCGGGCGCGGTTGTGGGCGCCTGTAGTCCCTGCTACTCGGGAGGCTGAGGCAGTAGAATGGCGTGAACCCGGGAGGCGGAGCTTGCAGTGAGCCGAGATCGCGCCACTGCACTCCAGCCTGAGCTGGGCGACAGAGCGAGACTCCGTCTCAAAAAAAAAAAAAAAAATGCTTTTGACCTGGGTAAGCTATGGCATCATCAGTTAGAGTTTTTCATATTGGAAAGGTGTATATTTTATTTTCTAAGAAGGAAAGAAATCCTGTTAAATACTCTAACCACAGATTAAATCATGTCAAGGAAAGAGGTACTATTTTGGGGGAAAATGACCCCTTCATGTCAAAGATCAAGGAGATGACTTACATTGTTTAATTGAGTTAATTATGAAATCTTAAGTGGTTTTAAGAAGATGAGCTGTGGATCCTACAAGACATGAGACTGATACTGATTTAATGTTAGTCAGCCCTGACAGAATGTGGCTAATATTTAAAGCTTGCTCCAGTATTGCTTGATAGATTGTAAGTTAATGTAAAGATCTGTTTGACGCTTTTATTTTACAAAATATTATTGAGAAAAAGTTTGACAGCCAAGGAACGGCCTTCAACCAATTTCTTCCTAATTTCTATCACCAGAAAATTTTGTCCTGTTAATTCCAGAATTTACTTTTGGAAAGTTCCCGTAAGGAGAGCAGAGGTATTGGTGGTTGAATGGTGACTTGAATTTAGGTGAAGATCGTTAAATATTTCATAGTCATGTTTGTCTTGGTGGTTTTAGCAATTTTATATTAAACTTAGAACTGTGAGTCAAACCAAATCTGTTCTTTTGCTTTTGTGATACTCCTTTGTATGACTATACTGGTAAAGAATGATAAAATGTGTATTGGGTATTTTTTCTGTGTAGATATTAGGATTTTTAGGGGAACAAATTAATCATTCTTCTAATATACACTGTGCTGTGTGTTGGGTCCTTTGTATATTAGTTGAATCACTCTAATGAGGACCACTTGAAAGTCTGTTTCTATAGCAGATGTTTTATATGTTGACTTGTGTTATGCAAAATCCTTCATCCTCTAAGAAGACTAAGCAATGGGTTGGAGGAGAGATTTAATCACCCATTAGGTCTATTCCGAATGCCCAGAATTGAATGCAAGTACTAATTATGTTTTTGAAGTGGTGTGTGTGTGTATGGGTGTGTGTGGTGGACTCCTTTTTAGGTCATGGGAGGGAGGTAAAGCGAAGATGAGATTTGCTGATGAACATTTGTGCATATGCTAGTGGAGAAGTCATATGACTTGACTGCACCTGCGTACTCTGATTTTGGTTTCGTTAGTGTCCGTAGCCACAAGCCTCAACTGCCTCTGGGACCCACCCTGAGGGGCTGTGGTGAGGGTTATTACAGAGTCGTGCGTCTTAGTGAAGGGCACAAACGGCCTTGTGGGCCTACTTTGGCTTTGTTTGAACGTCTAGATTGTTAAACTAAGTTTAACATTTTGAGGATTATAAATTGTGATTCTTGTCTAAGAAGAGGTTTCTGTTGTCTCTGAAGACAGGAGCCCCAATACAGATGGTCCCTGGCTCCCAATTGTTACATATCTGATTTTTTTTTTCAACCTTGTGATGGTGTGAACTAGTCACACTCAGTGCATTGTTTGGCCCAAGATGGGCTGCCTCTGGATGAACCCGTTGTAAGTTGAAACTATGATGTCAAATGCACTTTCTATTTAGGATATTTTCAGCTTACGCTGGGTTTATTGGAACAGTTTCATCCCATGGTAAGTCAGGGAGCATATGTGCTCATAAAAGTGGAGACGATCTCATAGATACCGTGAGATATAATGTCTCTGATGTTATAGAGATACGATGAAAACAATCAAGTGGGACTTGGAAGCCTTGGAGGGACTCACATGGGCGGCTCCTGGAATGCAATCTTGAGCGCCACTGGCTTCTGGATGTGACATCTGTACCTTCTGCTTAGCCCAGTGTGTTATCGGCTGCTCTCGAGGGCAGAGAGGTCCAGCGTTCCTGTGTTTAGGTATTTGAGCTGCCTTAAGAGGCTAGGTCAATTCTCACTGGTGTCTTCAGGGCTTTAGGCCTTCTGAACAAGCAGGAGGAAGCACGACTTTGTAGAGCTTTGGAAATCTCAATGGACTTCAGGGCCATCCCCTTTGGCAGGAGAGAGCCCCACTGGAGGCGAGCAGGGTGCCGTGCGGGCCTCTGCTGGGCCCAGGCATGTACGGACGTTGTGAGGGCCACAGGACACAGATCGGTCTTGGTTCACAACTGGTGTCGATGGCCACGCAGCATTTCTGCCAGGTACATGAGTGCGGGGACTTGGGTTTTGGGGTGTGCGTCCTGGTTGCCTAGTTGCTTGGAAGACCCCCATTCAGACCCCAGCCTGAGTCACCGTGACAGGCCTCCTGCTTCACACGCCACACGGAAGCCGTGGCGTCGGTCACTGACGTCCACCAGCTGTCAGATGTGCGTGTGTATCTTCCTTGGTCTCGGGATGTGTCTTGTTTTGAGGTTATAGTAAACGTTCTTTACAAGGGGTTTTGGATTTTTTATGTTGTTTGCAAGGAGGCAGCAGGGAGTGCTTGAGCAATGAGATCCCCTTTCCAACCAATACAATTTCAGATCCCAGCAGGTAATTAAGGCAGCGGAGCTGTGGGATCACCTTTCCAACCAATGAGAATTCAGATCCCAGGAGGTAATGACGGCAGCGGGGCGGGTGGCAGAACCCTGAACTGTGGCTGTTTCTGGTGTCTTGCCCCGCGGACAGAGCGTGCTGGGGCCTCTGTGGGGTGAGTGGAGCGCATGAGCTGGGTGCTGCTGGGCCCTGGCTGGCTCCCCAGCCCGGGGTTTATGCAGGACTCGTTAGACAACTTGGAACCCAGAAAGCAGCACGAGGAGAACGGGATTGTGCCTTTCTGGATCCTTGGTGCTTCCCAGTCTCAGACACTGAGTAGGCTCTGAGGGGTCTCGCCGGGAAGACTTGCACAGTCGGCCCCCAGGATGGAGTGGGGCTGCAGCGGGTCTTGCAGGAGCTGGAAGTGGGGGTGAGTGTCTCGCAAGCGGGACCTTCAAGTGGGCCCAGCAGGATGCATCTGTGGAAATGGTGCCACCTAACGCAGGGCTGCGGCCAGCAGGACCTGAAAGGCTACAGCGGGCTGTGTTTCTGCTCTCTCTCTCGAGTCTCTGCACGGTTTTCCTTGGTTTTTGTCTGTTTGGAGGACGCTTCCCCCTTTCTTGCGCTTACCTAGCCTTCTGAGCTTCTTTGTTGAGTATGACAAAGCCCTGAGAAGGCATTTTTATCGCATAATTGTGTTATCCTGGTGGCTGGATAAATGACCTGCAAATGTGGGTGACTCAGTAGCTCTGAGGGTGTTCAATATCCAAGACAGAGGTGGGAAGGAAATGTTCAGGCAGGCATCAGAGGATCTGTTCTCTGCTTTACACTGGGGCCCTGGTTTGCTGACAGTCTTCACACTCGATCCAAAATGGGGGATAATGAAGTCTCACGGATTCGGCTTCAGCTGAGAGTTGCCTCCAGCACAGTCTTGTGTGAGTAACAGTTTCTGTGTTTGGTGCGAAGGGCGGGCGTCAGTCAGTTGATCTTATTTGTGGTGGTGCTTATGGTGGGTTTTCCGTAAGGAATGTAGACTTTATTAGCTTTGGCAAGGGAATCCTGAGTGATAAACTGGAAGAATGTCTCAGGAAATTCTGGAACCTGCAGTGAATCTGGAATCTGTATGAAATTGAGATTTGGATTCTCACGATTTCCTAATGCTACCCCGAAACCCAGTAGTTGAGACAGTCGTAGAGCTTCAGTTGTGCTGCCCCGGTTCCCCATTTTCAAAGGAACACGTTGCTTTCCTCTAGAATGTTCTGAGCTCTGAGTGCTGCCGGCAGAGTGACCAGCTCTCTGCATCAGAGGGGAAGCCAGGGCTGCGTTCACGGCGTCGCGGCAGCCGGGAGCTGACCCTGGACCTCAGGCACGTGTGATGCTGACCATTTTCTGTAAACTCCAAGGGTGTAGTGGTCTCCTTGGCCGCTTACAGTCTTCTGAAGCTTTTGATGTGTCTGCACTTTGTAGATTTTTCAGAAGTAGACAGCCTTTTCCCACACCCTTGGGCTGAGTTTCCTCAGAGGCTGGTGTGTGGGAAGCACCACACCCACATTCTGACAGGGAAGACTCTGGTGCCCAACTGAGGTCAGAGTGGAAATTTGTTCTTCCTTCCCTCCAGTCTGGTCCAGCTGCTCCCTGCTTGGCCAGAAGAAAATCATGCTTATTCAAGTCGTAGGCAAACCCCCGAAGTCAAACATTTGTCTTTTTTCTTTAATATGCCCATTTAGTTTATATGGAATGATAGCTAGAGAAATGCCTTTTAGGGGAAAATTAATTTCCTTAATTACAGAGAACTTTTTGGATAAAAATCAGGAGGCTATTTTGTCATAAGATCTAGTTAAATACTACAGTGGAAAGCTCCTTATATTTGATCTTACACTTGGGCCCTGTGTGCGTGTCCGCATGCTCGTGCTCATGACGCCAGGCGCAGATGTGAACTACAGGCACAGTACATACTTTCTGGTTGCTTCTTTGAACGTCTTATTGCTTGACCTCTCCGACTCAAATGTTGAGTTATGTTGATTCTGTTCAGAATGTTTATCCCTCTGTCTAGGGTCGAGTCGTCTTTCAGGGAGGAACCGTCTTCCTCATCTCTGTCTCCTACAGTATTGTATATTTAATAGTCAAATATTTATAGGTTACAAGGGTGACTGATCTGTTCATTAGGAGGAAAACAATGCCAATTTTCACATCATTAGAATGGACTTGTTAAATGATTGTTAGTATAATGAAGTTTCCATGGCAAAAGAGGCTTTGCAGATGTGAGTGTAACGGACAGTGAGATGGGGGAGGACCCTGGGTTGTCCAGGTGGGTCCAGTGTCTTCACATGTGCCTTTTGAGAAGGCAGTACGAGGGTCTGCCTCAGAGGAGGAGACCTGAGGACGAGATAGAGGCCAGAGGGCTGTGGGGGTGAGGGCGAGTGTGGGGCAGGGGCAGGGTCCGGAGGGGTGCAGGGCTGAGGCCGGGGCAGTGGTAGGAGGGGTGTGGGGCTGTGAGCCAAGCTGCATGGTGGCTTCTATGAATTGGGAGACTCCAGGCAGGAATACAAGCTACTGACCCCTTGACTTCAGGCCTGGGACTCCTGACTTCCAGGGCTGAGAGGAGGTTTGCATTTGTGGTAGTTTGTTGCAGCAGCAATAGGAAGCTAATGCATTGTATCTGTTCTTCACCTCCAAACCTTTGAAAAGTAACCCTGTTGTATTGGCCTTTTGTGTGCCCTAAATTCTAATGAGATGGTTTGTAGGAAATAATGGACACAAACGATGGCAGAACACAAAGTTGGACAGAAGCAGCGTCTTCTGTGGTTCTGTAGTTTGGGTCTGGGAAGTTAGATTTCGGTCAGAGTGTGTGGTCTTGTTCAGCGTATACCTGGAGTACTTGTTCAGAGCTCCTGGGGGAGTGGTCTTTAACACTGTTAGGATTAAAACTCCAAGCACATCAGGGCCAGAGTTCCTGAGTCAGTGTTAGGCGACCTTTGAATAAGAGTTGGCATGTAGAGTCTGCCCACTTTACTAGTATGAAGCAGCAAAATCTTTTTTTTTTTTATTTTTTGAGATGGAGTCTCGTTCTGTCACCTAGACTGGAGTACAGTGGCGAGGCCTCGGCTCACTGCAACCTCCGCCGCCTGTGCTCAAGTGAGTCTCCTGCTTCAGCCTCCAAATTGCATGATTTATTTTCCTGTTTTATATACTTAGTATGTGAAAACTCTGCAAACTTTATTAATACAAATGACATGCCAGAACTTAGGAGAATCTGGCATTTTCCCATGCAAATTAGTAGTGATGTGGAATTCCTGGGCTGATTTGGTTTTATAAGACATGGGGCAGATTCTTTGCCTTATTTCTGTGGAACTAACAATTGTTAACCACCCAGCACTCTTACCTCCCCCAACAGCTCAGGTGAGGGGGTGTTACCCCCACTGTCGTGATGAGAGGCAGGAGACTGAGGCTTAGATGAGCAGGTGACACATTACTGTCCAGCCCCACCCACCCTGTAGTTTCCTGCCATGGCTCAGCTGTCTTCCTGCAAGAAAGGACAGACACCCTGGTGCTGGGTAGAATTCCTTGTGAACCCCTTTCCATCCTCCAGGGAGTTCTTGCTTTACAGTGGTGGCTCATGGGGAGTCCTCTGGCCCACTGAGAAAGTGACTCATGTTGTGACATTACTGTCTCTGTCCGGCTGCTGTCGATTGGGTGATTTGTAAAGAGACATTTATTGCTCACAGCTCTGGAAGCTGGAAAGTCCAAGGTCAAGGCAGTCCAAGGTCAAGGCACCTGCACATCTGGTGCCCCAGGGCCTGTGGCTCACAGACGGCAGCATCTCAACAGGTGTTGCGTGGCAGCGGTCGTCTCGTCAGAACTCACGTGGTGGAGGAGCAGGAGGGCTCCTCTAGGCCTCCCAACAAGGACACCAACCCCAGTCCTGAGAGCAGGACTTCCCAAAGGCCCCACCTCTTAATGTATCCCGTCGGAGATGGTTTCAGCATGAGGTTTTGGGGACATTCAGGCCAGAGCCATTGCTCTGCTGTGGTGTTAGGGCTGCATGGCATCATTACTGCAGCAGAGCCACAGCTTCTTATCTGCATTTGCTGCAGGAGGAAGACGCAGGTGCCTGTGCAAGTTGGGGTTCGGTGCAAGAAGTGGAGACTCTGGGAATCTTTGCAGGAGGAACTTAAGGGCTTTGAGAACTGACACCTTAGGACTGTAGTTTTCTTCAGACTGTAAAAACCTTGGTGTGTGACAATACTGAACATTGCCTGAGCCCTGTGATCCTGTAAAACAGTGATTGTTAAGACATTCCCCCTCCCCACAACTGCGCCCCCACTTTTACTGCAAGAAGCCCCTTCCCATGTGGCTTAGGCTGACTGGCGGATGACCATTTACCGAGGACAAGACCAGATACAGGCCTTCAAACCCCACTTCTCAGCCTTATAAGTGATTAGCTAAACTGCCTGTTCCCACTGATCAATCACTTCCCACCTTGAAATGGTTCTTCGTGGTGCAGTTGCGACTAGGGGGGTGGACTTGTCTTTGACTGTCGCCTTCCACGGAGGACAGTTAGGGTGGGCAGGAAAGAATTCTCTGCTACAGGTCTGCATTCCTGGCTGTTTCCAGAAGTGGGATTTCTGGTGCCCTGGAGTGTGGGAATGGATTTCTAGTGTCCCAGCTTCAGGTGGAGTTGAAATTGAGTGAGGCAACCCACCACACCCATCTGGAGCCAGGAACTAGAGCCATTTTTAAAGTGGCAGTTTCTCCATAAGATTACCCAAAAAATGCGCTCAGCACGTTTCTTTCTTTCTCATATGCATTTGGCCATCTAAAATGGGAATGGTGGTTTTTTGAAGCATGGATGTAGTTTTAAATATTGAGTATTGTAAACCTTAATGTAGCTTCTTAAAATGTTTGCCTGATTATCTGGAGATTTACTAAACCTTTGGAGTGGTAATAATGAGTTGATCTATATGACTTTGCTTTCTATGATGCAATGAAAGTACTCTAATTAAAACCTCTGCAGTTGGGTCAGCAGGCGATTGGCCAAAACAAATTCTGCTTTTTGGGTTTCTTTAACCAAGCAAGGGAGTAGAGTGTAGGCTGAAGTGGCAAATTCATTTCAGAGCACGCCAGAGCCCTCAATGATTCAGCAGCCTTCTCAGGTGAACATGTAACGTGCCGTGAGTCTTGGCAAGCCTGGCTACTGAAGTGTGCACGTGACACCACAGAGCCACACCTAGGAAGATGTGGTTTCTGTAACAAGCTTTGGAAAATCAAAGTTCAACTAAATTATCCAACTTTGTTACAGAAAAAGCTTAGACCAGATGGCCAAAGACCTGATTGTTTCATGGTTGAGACATGGTTATAAAATCGCCCTTACTTGGTGCCAATCAGTGTTGGTCCACAGTGATACTCCTCCAACCTCACTGAATAGTTTGGAGACTGATATGAGACTATGAAAATCTCCTTAAGGTGAAAAGGGCTCTGGGGCACCCGGGAATATCCGCACACCCGTGGCCATTCCCCTATAAGGTGGAGAGGACGGCTGGGTCACGCGGGAGCATCAGCACACCCGTGGCCATCCTCTTTAAGACGGAAAGGGCTGCTGGGGTGCCCCGCAATATCTGCACACCGGCGGCCATTGTGGCTGTCCCCCTTTCTGCTCAGTCACCTCTGTGTTCCCGCATTCAGGCTTTGGGACACTCATGAACAGCTCATCCCCTGGGCTGGTGAGGAAGGAGTGGGAGGTTGTTCTGAGGCTCTGTCACTGTCTGCCCTGTCATGAGCTGGGCAAGGCAGTGGCAGTGACCCTGGAGGAGTCTGGTCAGTGAGGGCTCCGGCAGGAAGTGCTGAGGCTTGAGGTGGCTCTGCCAGTCGTAACCAAATGTCTTCCCTCTTATTTCCATGATTCCTTCTAGTTCTGCACCTTGCACTGCAGAGTCTCTGTGTGTCTATAAATACACATGAGTTACGATACAGGTGTCTCTTTCCCCTCTGTCTGCGGCTGGGCCCAGGGAGTGAAGTGCAAGACCCCCTTACTGCTGGATGCCCACCAGCACGAGGCACTGCCTGCCCTGCTGACGAATGCCTACAGCGAGTCCTGGAAGCCGCCTCCTGAGCACCTGGCCTGTTGACGGTGTATACGGGAGACAACGGAGCTCCCCTTGCCCCACCCTGAGCAGAGACTGGGGAGGCGGCGGCAGCACTGCCCCCATGGTGCATCCTTGGTGCATGCAGGAAAGTCTGTTCATGCTTAAAACACAGCCCATCCTCTCAAAAGCAGGATGACAACCACATTTACTTCTGGAATCTTAAAAAAGGGCCCGTCTCTTTGAGAGAAGAACATGGCATGTATGTGTGTACCTCCTTTTTTTTTTTTTTTTTTTGAGACAGTTTCCCTCTGTCACCCAGGCTGGAGTGCGGTGGTGAGATCTCAGCTCACTGCAAGCTCTGCCTCCCGGGTTCATGCAATTCTCCAGCCTCAGCCTCCCAAGTAGCTGGAACTACAGGCACCCGCCACCACGCCTGGCTAATTGTTTGTATTTTTAATAGAGAGGGGGTTTCACCGTGTTAGCCAGGATGGTCTCGGTTTCCTGACCTCGTGATCTGCCCACCTCGGCCTCCCAAAGTGCTGGGATTATAGGTGTGAGCCACCACGCCGGGCCGTATGTGTGTACCTCTTTACAAGTCTTGCCTGACCTTCGCATTTAAAAATTAGTGAAAAACTTAAGGATGTAACTGACAAGAACTTTATAGGTTTCTCCAAGTAAAAATTTGGAAAAGTGAAGTGAACCCATAATGTGTTTTATTTCTATGAGTCCCACACTTGGATTTTTAAATGTGGGCAAAACATCTGTATGTTCTTCAGCCTGATTTCCGTGGAATCGTGAATGAAACGTGCTGAAGTTGCCGTGCGGATTTTGTTATGTGGCGGTGACAAGTGGGGCTGGTCATTAAACAACTGGAGGAACCCTGTCCTTTCTGTGCTCCTGTTGGACACTAGGCACGTGCTTGGGTGTTTTCTGTGTGTGTGGACAAGATGACGACAGAATTTCCAGATTCACACGGTGGTATCTTCTCCCTTTTCTGTTAAAACGTGTCTTCTGCTGCTTCTACATAGACCAAGTGTTTCTTTCTCTCGCCTGTCTACATAAACGCTGTTTAACAAAAACCGTATTGTAGACTTGTGAAGCTGAATTCCACATGATCAAGCAGATAGAGATGACTGAGTATACTGTTTTGTGGAAGGAAGGTTTAAAATGATTTTTAGCTTTTTCCCTGAAATAGGGAATACTTTTAACTTTTTCCCTGAGATAGGGAATAATGAAATGGGAAAATAATTAAATTTTCCCATGTAATTGTTAGATTATATTTAATTATTAGATTATTCATGTATTGCAAGGGAAAAAGGAACTAGATCACCCCATGTACCCAAATGAAAATTTAAAGGGTATGAGCGAGTTCATTTGAACTCCTTTAATTTGTTTTTGTTTGTTTGTTTTTGACAGTCTCACTCTGTTTCTCAGGCTGGGTGCAGTAGTGCAATGACAGCTCACTGCAACCCCAACTTTCTAGGCTCAAGTGATTCTCCTGCCTCAGCCTCCCCAACTGCTGGGATTTACAGGCGTTAACCACCACACACAGCTTATCACCTCTTGGAGACTAGCTTTGAGTTTGGGCATTCACTGAACTATATTTTAGTTAATTCTCAAAGTTTGTCACTGTTTATCTTTAATTTGGTAAAAATCTACATGTATTGTAAAATGCGTTACATTTCCTTAGCATTCACGGATTCCCTGTTAGTGGGGCAGAGACACAGAAGGGCAGAAGGCGTTCGGACATCATCAGGGTTGCAGTTGAGTCCTTGCCCCGAACACACTGGAGCTCTGGGCTCTGTGGTCCCACGGGGGTCCTCTGTCCACTGAGGGGGACGGGTTACCTGGAAGGTCCCTCCAGCCTCTGCAATTTTGCCCTTTTCAGGTTAACATCTCATCATTGTCCTGGACAGCACTGCCTTTCGTTCACTGATCCACGAGTGAACAGCTGGTCAGTGGCCAGTGCTGCTTCCTTCAGCTGGGAGGTGGTGATGTGATAACACTTCCGTGGAAATTGGTTCTTGGTGTATTAAGGGTTCAGTTGTATGTTTATTTTTAATCTGCACCTCTGAATTGGTCTTTTGATTGCAAAGAGATTGCTTACTGGATTTGTTTCTGAATATTTGGTGGATAACAGGAGAACCTTGCTTATCTGTGTGTTCATTTAGTGTGTTTTTGCCAGGCATTTATATGATAGTGTTAGCCCTCAGCCCACTTTCTGTGTGTGGTGGAGTCATTGAAATCATTTATGTGAAGTCTCTCCTCTTTTAAGGCCAGAGGACGTGGGGTGGTGTCTCCCTAAACTAGGGGGAAATGGCATTGTTCTGCCCTCCTCCCTGGGAATGCTGGTGTTTCCAGGTCTCTGAACTTGGCTCCCACACTGGGAGAGTAGCTGTGGCTTCTGGAGCCCGTTTTGTGCGGGACTGACTCCTTCACTTGCTTTATTCCCCACTGCCTTTGCTGCTTTATGACGCAGGGATGAGGGAGTTGGGCCCGGGGGCCTTGCCTGTGCCTGAAGGGCCCGATGCAGAAAACTCCTCATGGGAAGGATGTTCCTTGAGGGCAGCTTTTGGAGTCTTTTCCTACTTTTAACTGAGAAGCAGCTATTCACATGGTTCTATTCTGCTGGTGTGTTTCAAAATAACTGGTGTAGAGTTGTGAAGATGTCCGAGACACCCATGATCCACTCCGGGCCAGTGCAGGACATTGAGCTCAGAATCCTTCAGACCATTCAGATGCCAAAGATTCTTGCTTGGTTATTCTCAAACTTATGAGAATCTAAAACGCGAGCCACGGTATGGATTTTCTCTTGAGCCCCCATGACTTTGCCTTGTATTTTGGGCATGAATGACTTCATCAAGGGGAAAGAATTTGAGGAAGGAGCCTCTGAGGCTAGAAGGGGGGTGGGAAGGGGCGGGGGGAAGAGGAGGGAAAAGGAGCTATAGAGGGAGGAGCCAGGCTGGGGCTGGGGCGTCTCCCCATGATGCTCCCCCACCCCTGGCGCGAGGCCCCAGAGACTGACTGATTTTCCCACAGGAAATGTGTATGATTGCATGTCTGTTTTGTGGGCTGGCCATTTGGATTGAGGGAATGTCTGTGTTGTGATTCCTTATTGATTCGAAGGTTGGAAAGGTTTGTGCTCAATACAGGGGTCTCTTGGTGCGATGGGAAAATGTGATCGCAGCCGCATTCGGGGTGGGGAGAGCCCTCGAGGCCCTCAGTGGTGGCCGGCGTCAGCCTTCGCTTCCCTGGGTGAGCTGCCCTCAGGGTGGGAAGGGAGGTCCTCGGTGGTGGCCGCTGTTGGCCTTCGCCTCCCTGGGTGAGGGCTGCTCCATCCCCGGCTCTCCGACTCCTTGCCTGGCACCTTCCTCGTTGGAGGCCGTGATCCATCAACTTTGTCCACGCGTGTCCTGCAGACTAATGCTGACTGGAGGTTCAGGAGTGGTCAGAAGAGGCCAGAGGAGGCCCTCGTGATGCGAAGCTAAACGTTTAATGATGGCGCTGTTGAGTGCATGAGCCGCGTCAGCCCAAGAGTCTGGGTAAGAGGGAACCCCGCGGGGTGGAGGGAAGACTGGACAGATGGGTGCTTTCCTCGGCCCCTGGGAGCCCGGCCAGGTCCACGCTCAGACCTCCTGGTTTCTCCCATATTTCCATCAATAGCAAGGGAAGGACTCGGGGCAGAAGTAGTTCAAGGGCCTCTAAAGACTTATGTAATTGTTAATAGGCCTACTTTTATGCTTTCTTATGTATTAAGAGCAAATCATGATACAAACTCATTTCTGTTTGAAGAAATCTTTACTGCTCTCATTTTTGTGGCAAGCAACATTGATTCTTTGCTTAGTGAGCGTTAGTGCCCTCCTGCCCAGTGCTGCTGCCTGGCGTGTCCTCGCACACACCTCTGTCCATTGGTCTCCATTCACCTTTCCGCCTAGAATTGTAGGAGGGGCGCTGGGATCTTAGGGCTAGAAAAAAATTCTGAAGACCACTTTTAGGGGCGGCTTTTAGTCAGGGCTTCCAGAGAGACAGCCAGCCGGGTGTGCGTGTGTCTCCAGGGCGAGGCTTGCTGCAGGGGCTACAGAGTCCAAGAAGCCCCAGGACCCACAGGCTGCAAGCTAGAGTCCTGGGAGGGTGTGGCTTGAAGACTTGAGAAGCGGAGGGTGCAGATCCCACCGGGGTCTGAGGAGCTGAGACCCAGAAGCACGGGCTGCAGAAGACGGATGTCACTGGCCCATCAGCCAGACAGGTGGAGTGAACCCAGTTTTCCCCGCCTTGCTGTTTTACTCGGGCCCTGGGGGGATAGGGTGGTGCCCCCCACACCGGCGAGGATGGGTCTCCACTCAGTCCAGAGGCAAACATGCATCTCACACAGAAATAATGCAGAACCAGCCATCTGGGCACCCCGGGCACGCTCAGGTTGATGCACAAAACCAACGCCGCGCGTGGCCCTGACATCTGCGTGTTCGCATCACTCCACACACATTGCTCAGTCATCGCCTCGGTGAGTTTGTAAGCTCGTTGTGTGGTTCTGGGGCTTTTTGTCCTTGGTGATGACAGGCTCCCCACTGCCCCAGCTCAAGTATGGAAGGTGATGGCACCAACGGCTCCTTGTTTCTCAGACACTTGAGTGGGTGCTCTGTGCAGCCAGTTTCACCTGCAGCAGCATCTGTTCCCTATGCCGATTCCATTCGGAGTATGTGCCTCCCTTCTGTTGAGGGTGCAGCCTTCTTTCAGGGAAGAACTGTGTCCTGTTCGCCTATATCGCCTGTGGTGTATCTCATGGCTGAATAAGTAGCTATAGGATACCTCGGTGGCTGAATGATAGGTTCATTGGAAGGAAAACTTTATATTTTTTTTTCTTTTTGGGATGGAGTTTCACACTCAACGCCCAGGCTGACGTGCAATGGCATGATCTTGGCTCATTGCAAACTCTCCCTCCCGGGTTCAAGTGATTCTCCTCCCTCAGCCTCCCAAGTAACTGGGGCTACAGGCTTCCGCCACCATGCCTGGCTAATTTTCGTATTTTCGTTAGAGAAGGGGTTTCACCATGTTGGCCAGGCTGGTCTTAAACTCTTGACCTCAGGTGATGCACCCACCTCGGCCACCCAAAGTGCTGGGATTACGGCCATGAGCCCCTGCACCCAGGAACTTAATACCGTTTTTTTTTTTTTTCCTTTAAATCGTAATGGGCTTGTTAAATGCTTACGTGTTGTTTTTTTTTAAATTTATTATTATTATACTTTAAGTTCTAGGGTACATGTGCATAACGTGCAGGTTTGTTACATATGTATACTTGTGCCTTGTTGGTGTGCTGCACCCATCAACTCGTCAGCACCCATCAACTCGTCATTTACATCAGGTATAACTCCCAATGCAATCCCTCCCCCCTCCCCCCTCCCCATGATAGGCCCCGGTGTGTGATGTTCCCCTTCCCGAGTCCAAGTGATCTCATTGTTCAGTTCCCACCTATGAGTGAGAACATGCGGTGTTTGGTTTTCTCTTCTTGTGATAGTTTGCTAAGAAGGATGGTTTCCAGCTGCATCCATGTCCCCACAAAGGACACAAACTCATCCTTTTTGATGGCTGCATAGTATTCCATGGTGTATATGTACCACATTTTCTTAATCCAGTCTGTCACTGATGGACATTTGGGTTGATTCCAAGTCTTTGCTATTGTGAATAGTGCCGCAATAAACATACGTGTGCATGTGTCTTTATAGCAGCATGATTTATAATCCTTTGGGTATATACCCAGTAATGGGATGGCTGGGTCATATGGTACATCTAGTTCTAGATCCTTGAGGAATCGCCATACTGTTTTCCATAATGGTTGAACTAGTTTACAATCCCACCAACAGTGTAAAAGTGTTCCTATTTCTCCACATCCTCTCCAGCACCTGTTGTTTCCTGACTTTTTAATGATCGCCATTCTAACTGGTGTGAGATGGTATCTCATTGTGGTTTTGATTTGCATTTCTCTGATGGCCAGTGATGATGAGCATTTTTTCATGTGTCTGTTGGCTGTATGAATGTCTTCTTTTGAGAAATGTCTGTTCATATCCTTTGCCCACTTTTTGATGGGGTTGTTTGTTTTTTTCTTGTAAATTTGTTTGAGTTCTTTGTAGGTTCTGGATATTAGCCCTTTGTCAGATGAGTAGATTGCAAAAATTTTCTCCCACTCTGTAGGTTGCCTGTTCACTCTGATGGTAGTTTCTTTTGCTGTGCAGAAGCTCTTTAGTTTAATGAGATCCCATTTGTCAATTTTGGCTTTTGCTGCTGTTGCTTTTGGTGTTTTAGACATGAAATCTTTGCCCATGCCTATGTCCTGAATGGTACTACCTAGGTTTTCCTCTAGGATTTTTATGGTATTAGGTCTAACATTTAAGTCTCTAATCCATCTTGAATTAATTTTCGTATGAAAAAACTGCTTTAAAGTTCATATGGAACCAAAAAAGAGCCCGCATCTCCAAGACAATCCTAAGTCAAAAGAACAAAGCTGGAGGCATCACGCTACCTGACTTCAAACTCTACTACAAGGCTACAGTAACCAAAACACCAGGGTACTGGTACCAAAACAGAGATATAGACCAATGGAACAGAACAGAGTCCTCAGAAATAATACCACACATCTACAGCCATCTGATCTTTGACAAACCTGAGAGAAACAAGAAATGGGGAAAGGATTCCCTATTTAATAAATGGTGCTGGGAAAATTGGCTAGCCATAAGTAGAAAGCTGAAACTGGATCCTTTCCTTACTCCTTATACGAAAATTAAATGCTTACGTTAATATTTATTTTTAAAAATGTTATCTGTGACCTTTCAGCTTTTCATAGCACTTCTCATGTGAATATTTTAAAAAGGCCCTTTAGTCGTGGGGGAGAAGGAGGTTATCCCTTTCAGCAGAGGGAGATGGAAGAACAGGCCCTGGTGGGTCTGAGCACAGGCAGTCACCCCAGCCTTGGTGCTGGCTTAGGTCTGTTCTCCGTTCACCGTAGCCGCATCCACTCTCATTGTCAGCTTAAAAATAAGCTTTTTCCTCTTTCTAATCGGAACAGTTAGTTTGTTAACCATCACATTAAGGTATCGAGAATGATGGCTTTCAGGCCTCAGATATGACACAAGTAATAAATGCAGTTGACCCTGAACAACATGGGTTTTGAGCTTCGAAGGATCACTTATGTTAATTTTTTTTCCAACCAAACCCTTATTGAAAAAACCTGGCTTTGTGGAGGGCCGACGTTTCCTACATGTGGTTCCATAGGGTGGCCGTGGGGTCCTGTGGATACGTAGATTTGGGTAAACTCGGGGCATGTTCTGGAATCCATGTCCCTGTGTATACAGAGGGACAATTGCAGCTTTTTAGAAGTTTGTGTCCTGCCTTGTCCTAAAAAGGTTCCAAGGTGGATGCAAAATTATTTCATTCCTTTTGTTTTCTTGGTGGGATATTGATGTTTATTCTTCAGTGTCTAATATCCTGAGTGAACAGAGTTACCGCTTCAGGAACAAAGCCAGTCTGGAAACACATATTGAGATATCCACCTTTTCTTCATGGTTTCACAAAAGGCCATGATCATATTTTATTCAGTTGAACTGTAGGAAACTGCCAATATTTGCTGTTTTTGGCCTACAAAATGGCAAGTTCGTACGATATTAAAAACAAAGGCTTCCTGGATGGGGAAAATAGGAATCGGTAAGAACCTGAAGTTCTCTGTCATGGCCTCTGAGTCACAGGTAAATAAACCTGCGTGAGGGGGAGTTGACTGTACAGTATTTTCCTTCTGTTTTGATACTGTCAGAAAAAGGTCAGTTCCAATGTGTTGGGTCCCTTTGCCTCAGCTTTGCTGCAGAAGGGACTTGCCATTATACCTCTTGTTCCCAGTGCCCAGGAGGCTGATGCCACATAGAAGACCTGCAGGTCGGTGGATGTGAAACAGGCATCGGACATGCTGTGCACCTTGGGACGCATCTGAGAAGTGTGTGCTTGCAGCAGATCTGAGGTGAGGGCGTATTCCATCTCCTCTCCCTTCTCTGGCTTTACAGGCCTTTGAAGTCGGTCCTGGAAAGTGAAATTAGTTAATGCTGATTTAAGCTCCAGGTCAAAGCCGGGGGGCCAAAGAGACCCGCCCTTCACTAGTGGTGTGAAGCATTGGGCCCTCCCATCAGGAGGCAGCAGGGACTCGAGAAAGCCCCACATGCCCTCCAGTTCCCTTATGTTGAAATTTTTTGTACTCGGCCATGGCGGGTCATTTTGGGAGGTGAGTAGGGGATTCACATGGGGGTGTGCAGTATTCTTAGGTGTCAGGTGCGAGAGTTGAATTTGTAGAAGCTGTGCAGATAGGAAAGGGCCTGGCAGGGAGTGCTGTTTACACGGAGCCGATTTAACGCGAGGTCTGTGCTCTGCCTGGGTCCGTGTCTGACTGCTGTCTCCCAGTCTGCAACAGGACGTTGACGTGACTTGGCGCCATCGTCCCACTCTGTGTAGATGTCTGAGGATCTGTGCGCAGCTGCTCTGTGAGAATGCGTTGTGATAATGAACTGAGAAACAGTGAACAAACCCTGAATTGGTTAGCACTGGTTCCACGGCCACTTCTGCCGTGGTTGGAGTCATTCATAATAAAGTGTGCTGGACTCCTTTGCAGAGCTCTGAATTTCAGAGGCCCTTCAACTTGGCAGCTAACCAGCTGCTTCCTTCAGAAGACATTTGAGTCCCCTTTACCTGCCAGGGTGACCCTGGGAGTTTGAAGATGAGTGAGACAAGCCCTCCGTGTCTTGTGGATTTTACTGTCCAGAGGGGAGACAGATGTGGATGGTGAAGGAGGCCCTATCAGAGGTCATCGCATGTCAGTTTTATTTCTTCAGCACTTGCTGTGTTCAGGCGGTGCCCCGGGCCATGTGCAGAGCATCTGGGGACCCTGCCCATGGCATCCCAGGCACAGCTAGCATCTGCGCCATCTTCATACTTGGCCTGAGTTTTGAGGAAGTTACCGAGGACGGCTTCTGCCTTTGCTGGAGAGAGTTGGAAGTCAGGGCAGCCCTCCACAAGGAGATGATCGCCAGCTGATTCCTCAAGAAAGAGAGGTGGTCCCCACATGGGTAGAGCAGGGCAGCATGTACAGACCTGGATGTGGGTCTGGGGCATGTGCATCTGAGTGGGTTCTGCTGGGAGACAGCAGGGGTGAGGTGTGAAGGCAGTTGGAATTTACAGGATAAATTATCACTAAGGCGATGCCTGGAAAACATAAAATTGGGACTCTCTGGGGTAAACGTGGACTTAGGGTGACCCTGGGCGTGGGTGTTTTCAGGCTCTGAAGGCAGAGATTTAGGAAATTGGGGCAGAGCTAAGCCCCAGACGAGGATGAAGACCACCCTTGGGATGTTGAATGAGACAGGGGTGGAAACCCAGTGAATGTCCTGGGGGGTCAGTCCAGCAGGCAGGCAGCAGAGGAGACTGGTGTCCTCAAAGGCCCCTTGGGCCTGCCTCTCAAAGTGCTGGGATGACAGGCATGAGCCACTGCTCCCTGCTGATACTTTTAAAATTTCTAAGCTACTCTCTCTCATACCCACTCCCGTATTTTTTTTTTTTTAGACCAGGTTTATGGGTATATTTTTTCCAAGGGAATCAAAAAGTTACCTGTTTGAAGTACAAATAACACCGTGTTTAAAAACCGAAAATGCCACTTTGCATAGAAGTTTCCAAATACCCAGTTGGTTTGAGCCTTGCATTGCAGTGTCACTACCTGCTCTTAAATTTCTACCCGATGTATAGATAGCGAGACAGGGACGGCTCGTACATCTTCAGGTTTCAGTTCTACTACCTTGGGCTATATTTTCATTTATTTTGGCACAACTGTGGGTGTGGCAAGCAATGCCAGGGTATTTATTTTGAAGCGTGTCCAATAACAGTTGGGAAGATTTTCACATTTTTAGAATTTTCATAGTAATAGTTATAATTTACAAAGAATTTAAAATTGTGTAGTCATTATTTTGCTTTTTTCTAGATGTGCCCCGAAACAGGGTTGCTAACTATCATTCTACATCACAGGATTAATAACAGTACCCTTTTGGAGCAGATGCCTGTAATCAAGGAATTCGGCCTAGTCAGTTCACTTTAAGCGTGTTTAAAAGGTTGTCTTTATCCTAGTTGGCACCTGTGGCTATAGTTTGTTTTCACTGCTGAAGAATATTCCACGATGGAAGCCGTAATTCATCTGTTTTTCATATCGGTGGACATTTGGATTATTTTGGGAGGGTGTGTATGTCTATTCAGCCTTCATTTTTTTCAGGATTTTTTGTAGAAGATAATGTAACAGTGTAACATCCTCTGCTAGGGAACCAACACGAACCCTGATTACAGCCACACTGACTCTCACACAGACTCTCAGGCCTTGTTACCAACACACAGAACCATTTTCTTAAGTTGAAACACAGTAGCAGAACCTGAAGCCATGTGAACGGTTCCTCCGATCTTACACTTGGAATTCACTTTTTATTACTATGTCTGCTAATTAGGAAGCATATCAATTATACAGAAATCTGAGAATGTAAAATTATACGTTTATAACAGAAAAAACCTTATTTAATAGCCCAGAACACATGGCTATGTTTTTCCCTCATGCCCCGTCACTGTTTTCTTTGCTTGAAATGGGAAATGACACTTGAATGCGGTTTTCTAGCGACTGTTAGCCTGGCATAGTTCTTCAGAGACAGAGGATGTAAAGCACATGGAGAATTTCTGTTTGTGGATTGTGATTTCCCGGTCGCCTCATTCAGGCTGCCGCCGCCTTCCCCTCTGGCCGCCTGCATCGTGGGACGTCTGAGAAAGGTCCCTGTTTCATCCTCTGGAAATTCTGAAGAGGAAGGAGAGGAGGGTGTGCAGGGTGTGGTGCATTTGTGTTGGTCTTCCAGCTTTTATTTGGAGTCTCCGCTACCTTGGTTCCTGCCTTTATGTCCCTAGCTCGTGGCTTCATCCTTGTGTCTAACTCACAGGCAGACAGATGGAAAGGGAAGTTGTATTCAGCCAACAGCTTGATCTTATTCTCAAGGCTTAAATCGACTGGGTATTTGGAGACTTCTGTGCAAATGGGCATTTTTGGTTTTTAAACACCGTGTCTTATTTGTACTTGAAATGGGGTAACTGGTTCTCTTGGAAAAAATATAGGCATAAAGCTGGTTCTTAAAAAAAAAAAAAAAAAAAAAAAGGGAGTGGGTGTGAGAGAGTGGCTTAGAAATTACACCAGTAATGGTCGGGAGTGGTGGCTTATGCCTGTAATTCCAGCACTTTGAGAGAAGGAGGCAGGTGGATCCCCTGAGGTTAGGAGTTCGAGACCAGACTGGTGAACATGGTGAAACCCCGTCTGTACTGAAAAGATGAAAATTAGCCGGGCATGGTGGCAGGCACCTGTAATCCCAGCTACTTGGGAGGCTGAGGCAGGAGAATCACTTGTACCCGGGAGGCAGAGGTTGCAGGGAGCCAAGATCGCACCACTGCACTCCACCCTGGGCGACAGAGCAGAAACTCCATCTCAAAATAGAAAAAAACCAAAAAACTAAACAAAACAAAAACCCGGTAATGAAAACCTGATTGCATCATCTGTGATGGAGATGGCGGATTATTTCATTTTTAGTGACAGGATGAATTGGATATGTTTGCAGTATTGATTTGACAAGGGAAATGGTGAGAACCAAATGTGCCGCCCAGCTTGGGCCTCGTCGTTGGCAGAAGACCATGGCGGGCAACAGACTGGAGATTCGGAGACCGAGGGGAGAATTCTCACGCCTTGACACTGGTGCAGTGTGTGCTTCTGGACTCCTGCTGGAGGGAGCTGCCCCTTTGCCTTGCAGGCTTTGGTGCAGTGGAGACCTTAGGACCTGCCCCTCCTGGCACACCTGTGGGTGTGGCGAGCAGTGCCAGGGCTGAGGCACAGGTGCTGAGCCCGGAACGTGGGACGGGAGAGGCTGCACACGCCGGCAGGCGTCTGCTCCAGCAGCCGGGGGTTTCCGCAAGGGGGCGGGGCGTTGGTTTTCCTCCTTGAATTTGGGTGGAGAGGGTGTCCTGGGGTGCTGTGTCTGCACTTGTGTTGCTCTGAGGTCAAGTTGTGGCCCCGAGTCCCTGTCCCTCTGCAAAGAGAGGGTTTGCCCATTTTCAGGTCAGATTTCCCTTGGGTCCGGGTCTCTAGGAGTGGGGCGCATTCCAAGGGGGCATGAGCTTTTTCAGTTTGTGTCAGGACATTTTAGGCAGAAGGAAAAGCTTGCTAAGATAATCTTACAGAAATGTTTGGTGCAGTGCCATTAACTCGTGGAATAAATGTGTAACTTTGCGTGGTGGCCCTCTGGAAAGAGATGCACTTTGAGTGCACCCTGGTCTGCTCGCTACAAGAATCGGCCGTGTCACCCCGCTTTCCGTGGGTCTGCAGGTGTGCGTGGTCCATTGCCCTGCACTGTGGCCATGGAAGGGAAGATGATCTGGAATGCTGGCGACAGTTATCGGTGCGTGTTGGTGTGTGCTGCTTTCTACAGGGGAGAACATTTCTGTTTAATAAACATCTCATCTCGATGATGACTGCAAGATATTTGAGTCTCATTCAGTAGTGTTTCTGGGTTCCTTCTGTTTTTATCTGCTTTCTAGCACTAGGCAAGTGAAGACATGGAAAGTAAAAACCCATGGAACTTGTAGAGACATGGTGTTGTGTAGGAGCAGACTGTAGCCTCTGGCTCTGTTTAAAGATTGTAGTAAACCTCTTACCTGGCACGGTCAGGGTGTAAATTATCTTGTTTAATCGAAATGTGTATGAGTCAAAGCTGGCGCCTGCATTGTTGATGAAATACCAGATTTTAAGGGAACATGTCAATGTGCTGTAAGATACCAACAAAGTTCCTCACTGAGGTTCGGCGCGGGTTCGGAGCAGCTGGGCCTTAGGTCACCAGGGTCGTCTCTGGGAGCAGATGCTCAGTGTGGGCATTAGTCACTTAGCCTTTCCAGAGCCGAGGAGCAGCTCTCTGTGGTGGTTTTTGAAACCTGTATTTTGAGTCAGTTTGTCCCACTTGACTCGAAGTTGCCGCGCGATTTCAGACCTTTGCCTCCACCATGCGCTCGTTTTCTTGTCCCCTGATAACTGCCTCGGTTGCCCCGGCCTGACATTTGAGCCTCGTCGTTTATGGACACAGGTTCCGTGGTGGGGCAAAGGCCGCGACTCCGGCTTGCACAGTTCTGTGCCTCTCACCATGGCTTATCACATCACTCCCGGGATCTCCCGTTTAGAGGAAGAGTGTCCCTTTCCTGCAGGCCCTGTGTGGTGTGGAAACCACCCCTACCTACCTTTCTCCTGTTTGAACTGTACCGTGAAGCTATTTCTGTTCTAGTCAACCGTCAGAATTTAAGGAACAGTGATTTATGTAACTTATCACACGCTTCTGAGCAATTCTTTATGAATTTCATTCTGTTGTGAAATTATTGCAGTTTTCATGGCTATGCTGGTCTCACGTTGTGGCCCTTGAAATGAATTCCCTTCCCCATTGTTTGTTAAGGTTGTGCCTGGGAGCTGTTGAGGCCTCACCTCTGCTCAGGGCAGTGGCTTTGCTCTCCTGACAACAGGAAGAATCTTATTTAGAGCACTTCTAATGTAGTTTTTGCTTCCAGACAGAGTTACTTTTTTTCACAGAGACAGCCACTAAAGTCATAAATTATGCTCAGGATGCACACACACGGGTCAGCTGACAGAGTGGAGTCAAGAACAGATCCAAAGACGCAAAAGCAGTTCAGTGGAATTTGAGTCTTTTCAACAAATGGTGCTGGAATTATGGGACAGCCGTATGCAAAAGAGTGAAAACAGGGAGTAATTTCTGTATGAAAATTAAGGTGGGTCATAGCCCTGAATGTAAAATACCAAACTACAAAACCTGCAGAAGAAAGGGAAATTGTGGAGACCTAGGGTGAGAGCTCTTAGCCATACCATGATCCATAATCAAGGAAGAAAACAAGTAGGTAAGACTCATCAAAATTAAACTTCTAATATAAAAGACACCCCTAGGGAATTGAAGAGACACATTTTCGATAGATGGGGAGAAGATGTCCACGAACCATGCAGCCGGCAAAGGACTCGTATCCAGAATGCACAGGACTCCCACGGCTCATGACAGAGAACAAACCACCTGACTTAAAAGCGGAAGAGACCTGAACAGATGCTTCGCTGAGAAGGACGGGAGGATGGCCCGAAAGCATCTGAAATGACCTTCAGCATGACTGGTTGCACCGAGATGTGCACCGAAGCCGCAGTGAATTTGTTCACACCCCTGCTGGAGCGCCTGACTAAGGTCTTCCGACAGCCCCAGGTGCTGGTGAGGACCGGCAGTCGGGACTCCTGTGCGATGCTGGGGTTCAGCACGGTGCAGACAGCTTGGCGGTTTCTTACAAAACTGAACTCACACAAACGTGGGGCCCGGTGACCCCAATCCTGGGTATTTACCCTAGAGAAACTGAATCTGATGTTTAAGAAAAACTGTGCCCAGATGTTAATAGCGCTGTCTATAGTTGTCCAAAACAAGTTACAATGTGCCACAGCCATATGTGGAATAATAAATACCCAGCAGCCCCGAGGCCTGGCTGTTGATCACAGGACACCCTGGGTGCACCTCCAAGCACGATGCCCAGGAAATTGTGATTTTGCGAGTGTTTTGCCACAACGCTCGCAAAAGATAGACCGGAGTCATGGGAGGACACGGAGAGGGTGGTTGCTGAGAATGGGAGGGTATGCTTATGAGGCCCCGTGAGTGGGTTTGGGGCTGTTGGACTGTTCTGCTTGTGTGATGATGATTATGGGAATATTTGTGCCGAAATTCACAGAACTGAACACTGTCCACTTTACAGTA
Source organism: Macaca nemestrina (assembly GCF_043159975.1). Taxonomy (NCBI): domain Eukaryota; kingdom Metazoa; phylum Chordata; class Mammalia; order Primates; family Cercopithecidae; genus Macaca; species Macaca nemestrina. The sequence continues at coordinate 24,290 of NW_027257877.1, forward strand.
ATTTTTAAAAAGTGGTAATATGCTCATTTTCGGTACTGTTTTTAATGGAAGATGGAGTTTGCAGATGATTTGTCAGGGCAAGCCTGTCTCAAGAGTTTGTAGACAATTCGTTAGGGGCCTGTCTCAGGGCCCTTGGGTTGGGTTGGGTTGGGTTGGGTTGGGTTGGGTTGGGTTGGGTTGAGTTGGAAAAGCCTTCTCTGTTGTGGGCAGTAGTACGAGGCGTGGAAAGGATATTGCCAAGGAAACATGTAGAATCCTTTGAGGAAACGTGTATTTCTAACTTGCTATAAGATAGAATTGGAAATTGTAATGGTTTTGTTTTCTAGAGTCTTGGTAGAATAGGGAAGACAGTGTAATAAAAGCTAATTTTGAAATGAAGAATTTTAAAGATTTTCAACAGCAATTGCTCTAGGAAGTCACCCTGGAAATGTTTTTAAAGATGTTCAATAGCAATAGCTCTAGGAAGAGTCACCCTGGAGTTGCTTCTTGAGCATTGGTTTCCTGGCTGTATCTTCCGACTTTCATTTTTAAGTTTTGCTGTGAGTTGGGGATGTGTGGGAATAGCCATCCCAGCCCTGCAGGGGGGTGCATGTGCCCCGAGGCCTGAGGCACTGTTTCAACCTAGCTTGCAACATGGGGACTCTTGTCAGTGGCTGGAGTAAGAGTACCAGCCTGGCAGGCTGGGGGGAGCCCCAGGGTGGTCTGGGCACTGTCCTCCCTGCCTGCAGGATGGCAGCTGGAGGAGCTCGAAGGCTGCCTGCCTCGTGGCTGTCAGCGCAGCAGCCCCTCCTGGCCCTGGAGCAATCTTTGGGTCCATGAGTCTCTGCACCGGGACTTGCCTCCTGGGACCTCCGCCACAGTCCTGAGGGCCCTGGTGCCACTTTCCCGGTGGGACCCAAGCCTCAGGCAGCTGCGACCCCAGATTCGGTTGCTTTCCCTGCCGTCTCATTGCAGCACGAGTGCTCATCTCACTCAATGTAGAACCTCAGGTTCCTTCAAGATCCCCAGAGATGGAATCTCCCAATTTAACAAGATAGTTGGTGACAAGATTTGAGCGGCACTGATTTAACTCAGCTTCCAGAGTTTAAGTTCCCAAGACACAGTCCTGCTCCTTCCCTGGCCTCATCCTGTGTGGCTGGTGTGGATGCGGGGTTTCCGGAGGGTGGGGCTGTGGCAGGTCAGCAGCCAGGGGGATGGCTCATTATTGATCGCTCAATGCCTTGAGGATAACTAGGATTAATGACCTTTATAGGGCTGTAGGTTTGGAGTATATATATATATATGTGTGTGTGTATATATATACATATTTAAACGAGGTGGACACGGTTATCACTGCATTTTTCTGACATGAAACTTGGAGAGCAGAGGGTTTAGGAAACTCCTGAAGCCACACTGTCAGCGGGACTCGGGCGGTCTGGCCTTAGACCCTGCACTGTTTGCCCCTCACCACGCTGTCAGCAGACCCGGGTGGTCTGGCCTTAGAACTCACGCTGGTCGCCCCTCCCTGCCACGTTGTGGGGATTTTCCTGCTTCTGGGCAGCATTTGATAGCTTGTGAAACAAGACCAAGACTTACTATGAGTGGATTTGCCATTATCTGAGATCCAGAACGTTTCCTGGACCTGGCGTTGCCGATGTCATGTAAGGGAAGGTAAAAACATTTTCATTGTGGTCACTGGGGCTCCGGAAATGGTATTTTTCCCAGTGAAAGTTTACTCATAAAAGTCTTTTAACTCAATACTATGTGAACAGGAAGAAATGTGTTGGGCTCTAGTTAAATGTCTCAGAGCCACAGAAGTAAATGAGGGCACCTTCCGAGCACAGCCTCCCGGAAGAGGCCAAGGACCTCTGGAGGGTTTGTCTGGAGGGTTTGCCATGAAGCAGGACTTGGGCAGGGCTGGTCTGCCTAGGGAGGCGTCTGCCATGATGTAGGTTAGTTGAAGTAGTTGACGGGTGGTGGCTTGAGGTCGGTGGTCCCCGAGGAAGCCCCTACCAAGGCCGGTTTCCGTGGGATGGAAAACTGCCGTTCAGTGGCTGTAATCTTGGCTTCACGGGTCTGACATACAATCCTGCCCTCGGATACTTGGATCCCAGCCAGGTCAGATGGCCCTGAAAGGACATTCGGACTGTGATGGCTGCACCCATTCTCAGCATCTGTAGGGTCTCCTATGTATGTGTGTGTTTCCATTTTCTTTCAGCACAATTTCTCCCAGTGAAGTCGTGAGAAATAGAAGGAAAGGTGGAATGAAGATGTGATTGAGGAAAGTGTGGTGTGGTCTTCGACCTTATTTTGCCTTGGTTGGTGCTCAAGAACTCCACCTGACCTCAGAGCTGAGCGTTTCTGCCAGGAAGTCCTGCCTTTTATCCTACCTCGAGGCCTGTTGAGACACTCCAAGAAGCTTCGTTAACAAATTGCCTTTTCCTTTTACAGCAGTTGGATATATTTGCAGCAAAACAAAGGAATAACCCCCCAATATGGTGATGAAATGCATTTAAGTATAGATAGCATTCAGTCTTGAAGGGCCTGGGATTTTAATCATCTTTGGGTCATGTAACAAGTGGTGTTGGTGATTAAAATCTCCTGACAGCTTTGTTCTGCCACGTTCCTCAGTTTTGAATGATGATCTTCCTGGTGTTGTACCTTGGGAGGGGCGTTTGTGTCAGTAGAGAGCAGAGTGGTGGTTCCCAGAGGCTGCGAAAGGACAGAGGTGAGGCCCCTGAAGGACACTGGTCTTCCTGGTTTAGGGGTTTGGGGCTCAGCCACCTTCCTGTGTCCGTGTAAATTATACCCAGGATCATTTTCACTCGCGCCACTTTAGTTGAGTATTGGAGCTTCAGGATATGTGTGCCCACGTCACCTGGGCCGTGATCCTGGAGTTGGGTGAGACTGATTCCCGGGTTTATAGAATTACTCTGGGATTATTGAAAACAGAAGCACTTGAGGCATTCATAATGCTATTTCCTGAACGTAATTTATGTTCAGTTCTTCAGAAACATTTATCTGAGGAAGCATCTATAATTTTTGTTTTCTGCCACTCAGTGCTAGAAAGAATTGTGCAACACTCAAGTGAGTGGCGTTATTCCTCTCCCTCCACCATGCAAGCAAGATTAAAGGTACCTCTGGCTCCCCTCAATCTTCTCATCTGCAGGGTGCCTGGCATGGCAGTGTGCTGCCTTCCGTCTTCTTTTTGGGGAGAATTAGTTGTGTTTGTGTGTACTGCTCAGCTCAGCCTCGTGCAGTTGTGTGGCTGAGGAGCTTGGATGCTAGGTGACCCTCCCAGGCCTGCCTCCCACCTCCCTAGGCCTTGTTCTAAACTGACAGATAAACAGTGTGTTTTGGAAGAGGACAGCAGCAGGGCAGGAGAGAGTTTGTTCAGACTTTCTCCTTGCACTGACGTTTGAGCCTTCATCCAGCCTGGGCACTTTTACAGAGCTGCGTTTGTGTGTTGCAAACCATTCCCTCCCAGTAACCGTGCTTTCAGAGGTTTGGAAATGTGACTTAACTCATCTTCAATTTAAAGCATACTATTAAATTTTAGTGTTGAAACTGATGTATTTTATGGCCTTTATTTGATTTCTCTTGATTTTTTTTCCCATATGAGACAGGGCATCTGAAGGGACACAGCCTGGTGTTGGCCGCCTTTCCTAAGGATGGAAGTGAATTCTGAAAGCCCTTTATGTAGGCAGCGAAGGCCTCTTTTATTTTGGCCTAGTCAGGTATAAAATTCTTTTTCTCTTTGGTTTTTTTGAGACAGGCAAAAAAACCTTTTTGTTGCCCAGGCAGTGGTGTGAGCACAGCTTACTACAGCCTCAACCTCCCAGGCTCAAGTGATCTTCCTGCCTCAGTCTCCTGAGTAGCCAGGACCCACAGGCACATGTTCCATGTGTCCCCATGCCTGACTTAGTTTTGTATTTTTTGTAGAGATGGAGTTTTGCAATGTTGCCCAGGCTGGACTTGAACTCCTGGACTTAAGCAGTCCAGCTGTCTCAGCCACCCAAAGTACTGAGATCACAGGCATGAGCCACCGTGCCTGGCCAAGTGTGTTTCTAATTTCAAAATTAAGAGGACACCCATCCAGTTAATTACATCTCTATTGGAACATGCTGCTTATAGTGCATTAGGAAAAATCATCCAGAACTTGGAAAAGGAGCTGGACAGACACAGCCCTTCGAGGTTGTCCGATGAACCCCTGGGGTCTTTAACTATCTGGAGGGATGTACCATGTCAGACTCACTGTTGACCGGCTGAAGCCTAGGTTTCATGAGGTTATGTGTCAGCTTGTAGTACTTTCTCTGGCAGAGATGCGAGTGACTTCTGCTCAGTGAGAGGCTCATCTCAGGGACTTCATGGCCTGAGGGACGGCAGCCTGTTTGAGCTGATCGAGCAATCTCGCACTACCCTTATTTTCTGAAACGCCTATGAGTGACTTCTCACACGGTCTTTGAAGCGGCTTCATGCCCGCGCTCCTTGGTAATGATCGAATGCTTTTTTTGACCCCTCATCCCTTTCTTTGGGGTGTTCCAGTCTCAGTTCTCATGATGTGTTCTGCTTCTGCAGGAATTTCTGAAGCTGCTGAGTGTAGAAAGCACTGAGGAGGCTGTGCTCCCACCCCTGTGAGCCTTCCAGGCGTCATCCTCTCCCCTTGGTGAGGCAGCGTCCATGACACACCGAGGAGGCTGTGCTCCTGTCCCCCGTGAGCTTTCCAGGCATCCTTGTCTCCCCTCCAGGAGGACAGGAGGAACCTTTCAAACCCTTCTTAAACTTGTTTTCATGTCTTTGTTTTAACAGTTTTCTTTGCATCATCTCCCTTATCCAGAAGTGAGGGTGAACGCTGAGTTATTCACGGGAGTCAAGAAACCACACGCAGCCCAAAGTGACGTTTGTTTCCCTGAAATGATTTGTGTGTGTTCACCTTAAAATGCAACTCAGTAAAACAGGTGTGTTTTGAGGAATGACTTTAAATTACCTAGGTAAAAATGTGACAGTTAAATTTCATCATCTGTGTGGGTGTCCACAACCCCCTTCTGTGATTGCATGTGAGTTTGTGACTTGTGGTTATTTTTGAAGAAAGAAAATCTGTTGCTGAGGACTTCAGATGGTGTGCTGGGATTGTGTAGGGTGGACATCGGGGGCTTCAGTGTGTGGCTTCCTTGAAGAGGTTCAAATTAAGGCTGAGAGTCCCTACTCCAAAATGCTCCAAAACCTGAAACATTCTGAGCTTCCTCATGACACTCGAAGGAAATGCTCTTTAGAGCACTTTGGATTTCAGGCTGGGGATGGTCAACTGGAAAGTGAAATATTGCAAGACCCTTCTGGCCCCAGGAGCTTGGATAAGGACATGGAGGGGGCCTGTGCCGGGTGTCCCTGGAGTGTGAGGCAGCCTGGGCTCTCTGAACTGGTTTTTTGTAGGAGCCACAGAAGGGAAAAGAGGGTCAAAGTGGCCACGCCTGGCTCCTGAGAAGGCTGGACCAGAAGGAGGTGGATGCGGAGGACAGCAGTTGAGTCCCCAGCGTCCGGGACTCCTGTCCCTGGTGGAGTTGAGAGCCTCCTCTAGTTGTGGCCTCTCCACTGTCAGCAGCCACTGAGGCCTGAAGGGAGAGGGGGCTGAGGAGAGGAGGGAAGGATAGGCCAGCTTCTGGAGAGGGCCAGCATCGGCCTGTGCTAGCCTCGTTTGTTACTCCTGCGTCCAGTGTGCACGGCCGTGCCTCGTGGTGTAGCGGTTCCCGGGATGCACAGCGCTCTTGTCTGCAGTAACGTCTTTGTCTCCGACCCTTGGAGGCAAGTTACCTTTATCCCCAGTGAAAAGAGGTAGAAAATCTTACAGAAATGCATTTGCTCTAATGTCTGTTTTCCGATAAGGCATGGTCGCTTAGGCTAAATCTTTGGGAGGTCAAGACAGGAGGATCACTTGAGGCCAAGGGGTTGAAGACCAGCCTGGACATCATAGCAAGACCCCATCTGTATAACAGAAGTTAGCTGAGTGTGGTGGTGCGTGCCTGTGGTCCCTGGTACTCTGGAGGCTGAGGTGGGAAGATCACTTAAGGCTACAGTGAGCTGCTATTGCTCCACTGTACTCCAATCTTGGCGACAGAGCCAAGACCCTGTCTCAGAAAGAAAAGTTAAAAAAAATCCAGAAATGTCATTTTCTTTTAAAATCATCCCAAAAGAAAAATCGTTTTTTTCTAAGAATGTAAAGGGTAACTGATACGATTCTTTCCTTGCATTGTTTCTCCTTTTCGAATATCTACAGTAGTCCGTCCACATCGTCTCTCATCTCATTACAAAGCAGCAGGTGTCTTTGAGGTTAGTGGTGTTTCTCTGTGTCGCACCTTGGAGAACAGCCAGCATGAAACCTCTTACCACGATCGTGCACATCGTTTGTAGTCCCAATTAAAATCCTCTCCAGAGACGCCTGTGCTGCTTATTATAGCAGAACTTTGGTTGTGCTGAAATGTGCATTCAGCTAATGGTTTTAAGTTCATATCTGAGATGATGCTGTATAATTCCTGAAGCGTATGGGATCAGTAATGATTGAAGATAATTCTGGCTGATGTCATTTGGAGGATATTTTTCACTTCAAGTTAAAACTTCCTTCGCGATAGTCATTGTGGGATTCATTTAACTATGTGCTTTATTTCATAGCTCAAATTTTCATTAGTCATTTCATACCATAGGATTTTGAAAGCAGATTTGGCAAAACCTTTCTAACAAAATGTTTGCTTATGATGTCCCAAGGAACAGCACTCAGAATTGCTGGTAACTGTGGTACATTTTAAGGCTGATGATAGAAGTCACTTGAATGGTAAGGGCTGCTTTGTGAGGCAGATGGGGTTTGAATCCCGACCCTCCTGATATGCAAGCCCTGACCGTGGCCTTCTCTCCTCTCCCCTGGGAGATGGGAAGGTGCCAGCATCCACCTCACAGGCCGTCCTGAGAACCTGGGACTAAGGGCTTGTGTTCCTCTTGCAGGTGGCACAGACGTGGGGGCTTGACGATACACACACTGCAGGCTGCCAGTGTCAGGGTAATCCAGTTTTAGTCATAAAGGTGGGATTTGCTTTGCTCCCCTGCAGACCAGGTGCGGTGCTGCTGTTGTAGCAGGTGTGTGGATCCTCTTGGGTGGTCCTCAGGTGAACAAGGAGTCACCGATTCGGATTCCCAGTGTTAGATGTGAGGGGACCATGGACCTCATGTGTTCAGAGGGGAGGAGTAAAAAGCTTCCCTTGTATTTCCAGAACTGTCTATCCCAGGAATGCCAAACCACTGGCTTTCACCTGACGCTGTCGTAGGTGACACTGTCTGGAAATGAGGACTCATGTTCCGCATACTTGAGCCAGTACCCGTCTCCCTCCAGGGCCGTGGCCCAGCCCTCCTCATTTCGCTGGGTTGCCAGCCTGGGGATCTGTGAGCCCAGTGACGTCTCCGGTCTCGGCCCCCGCTCCCCGTGGGGACAGGAGGTGGCTTCAGGAGGCTGGTGATGAGTGCCTGAATGAAGCCGACTTGTGACTGCAGTTCTGTCTAAGGGCCTCCCCGGGTGTTAGATGTCAGTAAATGACACCTGTGTGTGGATCTCATGTGATGAGAGAAACAGTGGGGGAAACCAAAGCTTGTGGAGTCTACAGGTTCTGAACTTGGAGGTGTGTGCACCTGTGTACTTGGTGAGGGGTGTGACGTCCGGAATGAGTGTGCACGTGTGTCACGTTTGTGCATGTGTGGTTGAGTGTATTTAGCAGGTGTGGGTGGAGTGAGCATGTTCATGTGTGTCGTATGTATTTGAGGGTGTGTGTGGAGTGTGTACACGAATCATATTTGGTGAGTGTATTTGAGGGTGTGTATGGAGTACATACATGCGTTTGCGTGTATACTATTGGGTGAAGCGGTGGCATGTGTGGAGTAAGCATGCACACGTGTATGCTGTGTGTGGGGTTTCTAAGTGGTCCTCCCCTGAGCCTGCTCCTGGGCCCTGCTGTCCTGGCAGCTTTACAGTTTGGTGCGTCTTTGATTCTGGAAGATTCTGGAACCAAATTCTGAAGCTGTGATCACAAACTTGCAGCCCTGGAGGACGCTGGCCTGTGGAGCCGGCACGAGGGTCTCTGTGCTGGCCTCTCCCTGGGCTCTGTCCACAGAAGAGCATGTCCGATGATTGAGCTGTGCGGGTCTGTGGCTCCCCAGCCTCGAGTCAGCCCTCGGTTCTGTCCCACCTCTGTTTTTCTTGCTGAGGGGCTCCGGGAAGTGGTGCCTGGGATGGCGTTTTCACCCTGGGGTTGCTTCGCCAGCTGCCCAGGTGCTGGCTGCCTGAGCCCTGCTGCCGTCCTGGGTGGACGGGGCTGTCGCGGGGACATCCCTGAGCACCCGCGGGAAGGCAGGTTTAGGAAGTGCCAGAGGTGAGTGGCTTCCTCTCACACTTGATTTTCTGGAAAGTTCTGGGTCTCCTATTTTTTCCTAAGGGAAGTTAGAAACTGAGTTTCTCTTGAGGGGAACGTCTTTGCAGCGTCTGTTGTTTGAATGTTCTCCAGGTGTGGAATACTCGGGGCCATATGTGTTTGGGAGCATCCGTGTCCTGAGCGAATTCAGTAGGGAATGGAGAGAGGCCTCCTGTCAGCTTGGCCTCTGTTTCCAGCTTGTTGAGGGTTGACGGCTGCTGGTATCCCAGGGAGAGTTAAACACTGGGCGGTGTGGGATGGGAATGTTTGCTCTGACAAGGACAGTGGGAAAGCATCTAAACAAACGTCGCTGTTCTCCGGGCTCCTCGGGGTCGAGCTTGTTTTGTGGTGTTGAGGGAAAGCTACCCTTGTTCCTGTTCCTCACCATTTGAAAGGTGTCCAGGACACGTTTCTCTGGAGAGGTGATGTGCGTGAGTGGGGGTCAGGTCGCAGGCTCCGAGGTTATTTGGGACCTGTCAACTGATTTCCTGAACACGCAAGTGCTTGGTAAAGATGTTCCTGATTAGCTAAAACATTTCAAGAGGACGTGATAGCTGGTGGTTGTTTAAAGACTATCACAATTTTCCTGTTACTTTTTAAATGCCTGTTGAATAAGGGAGGATTCACGTATTTTTCTTTTCCTGTCTGCATACTTGATATTGTGTTTTTTGTTTTTCATGTGGGTGTGCAGTTAACAGGATTTAGAAGCAGTCTCAGCCCTGGGGAGACTTCATGGCCGCCTCAGTCAGTGCTGAAGGGAGGCAGGGATTTGGGGGCTACCTCCTCCACAGGAAGGACACCAAGGGCCAGAGGTCAGCAATCTCAGTGAGGTCACAAAGACGGGCACACCCAGCACCCTGGCCCATGTGCCTCTCCTTCACCTTTGTCTCTGCTCAAAGCTGCTCTCCTGGGTCATCACTGGTGATCTCTAGGTGCGTGCTTGCTTCTTGCAGAAGTGGTGTCTGGCTGTGGTCAGTGTGGGCCCTCAGGACTTCCCTGTTTTTGGCTCACATCAATATTGGGCAGTGGTGTATGTTTGCTTTGGAGTGGTAGATCCGGTGGATTTTGGCTTTGCCAACTCATTTAATACCTGTTCTCCTAGGTGCTGGGACCCTCTCCTAAGCCGCCTGTTCTCCTAGGTGCTGGAGCCCTATCATAAGCCGCATGTTCTCCTAGGTGTTGTGACCCTATCATTAGCTGTGTGTTCTGCTAGGCGCTGGGACCCTATCGTAAACTGCTTGTGAGAGATCTCGGAGGTGCTCCTTATGAGGATCCGCTGCCTGACCTGAGGTGGAACAGTTGCAATTCAAAACCACCCCCCAGAAAAACTGTCTTCCATGAAACCCATCCCTGGTGCCAAAAAGGCTGGGGGACAGCTGGCCTAACGCGGGCTAAGATGTCAGTAGATTTTTGGACTCGGGCCTCAGTTGAAGAGGATTAGATTTTGAAAGGTGGGGTTTGAAGGCTTCTAAAGGGCAGGTTTTCATCTCCAGTGGGGCCTGGCCAGAACTGGGTAGAACTGACCCAGAAGCTGACAACTAGTCAGGCTGGCTCACTGCCTGTGTCCTGTGTGTGCAGCCTTGCTGTTCATTCAATTGTCTGGTGGTGGTGTGGATTCCATCCACAGCCTCAGAGTAGTGGAACCCATTACTTCAAGGCTGACCTTATTTAACTTTATCAAAAAGACATGAAAATCATTTAGTATAAATCTTCCAGATACCTGTATCCTTTCTTTTCCCAGAGGCTTTTAAGTATTGCAACTTAAAAATCTTCAAAAATATCTTTTTTTTTTTTTTTTTTTTTTTTTGAGACGGAGTCTCGCTCTGTCGCCCAGGCTGGAGTGCAGTGGCGCGATCTCGGCTCACTGCAAGCTCCGCCTCCCGGGTTCCCGCCATTCTCCTGCCTCAGCCTCCCGAGTAGCTGGGACTACAGGCGCCCACAACCGCGCCCGGCTAATTTTTTGTATTTTTAGTAGAGACGGGGTTTCACCGTGGTCTCGATCTCCTGACCTTGTGATCCGCCCGCCTCGGCCTCCCAAAGTGCAGGGATTACAGGCGTGAGCCACCGCGCCCGGCCCAAAAATATCTTTAAGGGAAAACCTCTAAATATATTTTTGATGAGCACCCTTGAGAGCTTTAATATGTGAAGTAAATTCCCTTGACTTTTGTATTCCTAGAAACTCGTTCATGTTTGCAGATGACTTTGTATTTTGTCAACAGTGGCCACCGGTTGGTGACCATCACACCTGCCGTGTATCATTTAGAAAGTTGGATGTGGATGTATTCACTTTTCAGACACACAAACACATGGGCTGTTTGTTTTTGGTTTTGATTTTTTTGGTTTTTTTTCTCCCCCCAGCTGAATTCAAGAAAGGGAAACAAGCAGACAGTGTAAGTACCAGAAAGCGTCTAAGTGGCTGGGTGGGGGGATCCTCCTATGGTGTTGGATTGTGTTCTGCCAGATATCGCTCCTCGAAAAGCTGACCCTGAAACGGCTGGCATTGTCCTCACCCTGGGACATTCGTCTGTCTCACCAGAAAATGAAGAATCTGCCAGAGTACTGTGAGTCAAATTCAGTCAGAAATCGATTAAATAAGAGGCTTTGTCTCAAAGGCCAAAATATGAGGACACATTTTTAATTTTTAAGGAGTGCTTCATTGTGAGTCAGTTCTGACGTGTACTGCATTAGGAAACCTCTGAACTTCCACGGTCAGGCCCAGAACTCTGAGGGAAAAGTGGTTGTGCCCTTCCCACTGTTTTTGTCACTAGCTGTATTGATTTCCTTAAAACCCTTTTTATATGAGTTCTATTATAGTTTGAAAAAAATTCACTTAGGTAGAACTGGAAGCGTTTGCGCCGTGTTAATACTCATGACCCGTTCTGGGTCTCGGTATATGTGTACTGTATAAATGTACATGTGTGTATGTGGTGTACACATACTACGTGTATTTCCACTGTGCATGTATTTACAATGTATAGGTATGTACACTACATTTGTGTCCTACACACGTGCATGCTGTAGGCATGCATGTACATGTGTATATGTGTGTATGGGGATTATATGCACACTAGTTGGACACCTATCTGTTCTACATGTGTACATACATGCATGTATTTAATGCCACATACATACCTGTGTACGTGCACCATGTGGGTATGTGCACATTATTTCTGCAGATGTATATATACATATGTGCACACAAGCATGCATGTACACTATGCACACTGAATAAACTTCTGGATATGTACACAATAATACGTATACATGCTGCATATGTATGTACACTATTGCATATGTGTATACGTTTTATATGTTAGTGTACTGATGTACATTGTATACATGTGCATATGTGTACACTGCGCATGTGTATGCATGCTGTAGTGCACTTACGTACATTGGATAAGAATGTTATATGCATGTGTATACATATAGCAAATAGCATACCTGTGTACATACGGATGTGCTTGTGTATGCCATATGCATGTACATACAGGTTATAGTATACCTGTGTACACTGTATGCATATAGACGTGTGTACATGCTCTGCATGTACATACATGTTAGCATACCTATGTACATTTGCTATATGGATGTGTGTATGCTCTATGCTTGTACACACGTAGTGAACTTGTTTGTACACTATATATATTTGGATGTGTGTACACTCTATGCATGTACCCTACATGGATCTGGATGTGTGTGCACTCTGTACGCACGTAGTGCACTTATGTACACTCTACGTATTCGGATGTGTGTACACTCTATGCAGGTACACGTGTTACAGTGTGCCATATATGTACACTATGTGGATGTAAATGTGTGTGTGCTCTGTGGCACCAGGAATAGGGCTCCCGCAGGGATCCAAGAACGCACCATCTCGCTGGCACCGGAGCGTGTAGGATGAAAACAGTTGTTTGTTACAACCTAGTTGAAATTTGGCAGGTTACTCTACCCTTTGCAACGATTTAGGAACAGTCACTTCATTGATGTGTGTGTTCCTGAAATCATAAACAGCTCTGTGAGGTGTGTCTCATCCCCAGACGAGAGAGGGAACCGAAACAACAATGACTCGGTCACTTAAGTGAGGTAGAACTAACAGAGCAGCTGTCTAGCTTTCTGTATTATAACTTTGTCAGCAGCTCAATGAGAAATCGGCACTCATCAGGAAATGTGTCCACTTTCTACTGTTCTTTATTCGTGGCGTATTAACTGCCTCGTGTTATTCCTCACGATGTAGCAAAATCCCTCCTAGAGTTGTGAATATAAACAGTCCATGACAAATGTAGTATCTTCTTTGTAACATTGAAAACGATATGTAAGTTCATCTTCAGATATTGTTTGGAAGGATGAGAAGGAAGATGTTTAGGAGGGAAAATAAGGACTTTGTGCAAAATATTTCCAAATTTGGAATTTGAGAATACTAAATCTCACATCTAAGATCATAGGTAGTTTTTTTTTGGGGGGGGGGGGTTAAAATTAGTACTTGGTGTTCCATGCCTTTGGGAATTTCAGTCCTGATGGAGGATTGCAAGAATAATCTGATTTTTCAGAATAGAAGGACAGTCTGTCTCAAAGGTAAATTCCAGGTTCTACCATAGAGAAATAGAAATTGCTGTCAACTTTCTGTAAGGTTCTTCAGTTCTTTCCTCTTCTGTGGTTAAAAAACCATCTCTGGGTTTAGTCTCAGCCAAGTTCCTCTTATGAGGTTGCCTAACTTTTCACACAGCTGTTCAGAGTCTTCATCATTCGTAGTTAACTTGTTAAAAGCAAAACCTTGTACTAGTTAGATCTGGGCACCTTGAAGGCAGGGGTTTGTTTTATATTTTTAATAAGCAGCAGGGTGATGGCAGGGCTAGGGCCCTTCATCCCATCATGCGTTCCTCTGAGCTTTCAGAGCTCTCACTGCATGCTGAGTGGTGTTGGCTGTTTAGGGTTTAAATAGGAAGACGAGGCTCTGCGACTTGGGACGCTCTTACCACCTTCATAGAGAGCTTGGTGACACTTTAGCATGACAGTTTGTGCCCCTGCTGTGTATACTTTGTTATGGCCTCACAGAAAGGGTATTGATTTAAACGTGACTAATTTCTTCATGTTTACTTTTGCCTTTATTCCTAGTTACAGTCCTGATAATTTTTCTTCCTTTAAAATCTTGCTAATGGCTAGTGAATTAGTGATAAACTATATTTACGTGTTCTCTAAATCTAGCGATTTAATTGGAGGTCATTCTTCTTGTACCATGTGTCAGTGCTATGTCAGGATGGCTCAGTTTTACATTGTCAAAGGATTAACTAGAACAGGATGCAGCCTTACTGGAAATTGCTCGTTTGTGAAATACAGGCACTTTATTTTTTGTTATACTCGAGGTGTGTTCAAATGTAAACATTTTGAGCCGTGTTAGAAGGATATACAAGATTGTAATGAAGAAAGCAGCAACTTGATCAAGTACTAGCTAATGAATTTTATGTTTTAAGTATATGGACTGTGGACCTTGGCAATCAGTTCTCATCTTGACCTTTTATTGTTTTATTAGAATCTTGCTCTGTCACCCAGGCTGGAAGGGTGGAGCCCAGGAGTACGATCTCCATTCACTGCAACCTCTACATCACAGGTTCAAGCGATTCTTATGCCTCAGCCTCCCTAGTAGCTGGGGTTACAGGGTGTGTGCCACCATGTCTGGATAAATTATTGTTAGTAGAGATGGGATTTTGCCATGTTGGCCAGGCTGGTCTGCAACTCCTGACCTCAAGTGATCCACCCACCTCAGCTTCCCAAAGTGCTGGGATTACAGGTCTGAGCCACCATCGCTGGCCTGACCTTCTGTTCTAATATTGGTTATTCAGTCTCGATGATAGCACCTGGTTGTATTAACTTGGGGTAGAAAGCACAATTGCAATGAATCTGGTTGTGTATATACGTGCTGACTTAGCGTTCATGGCAGCACTGTGAGGTGGGCATTGTTCCTGAAGGAAGGCCGATGGGCAAGTCGGGGCTTAGATACGGGACTTGTGGGCAATCACTGCTGTCCCATGGCTGAGATCAGGCCTGTCTGTCGCCTGTACCCTGAACTCTGAACACACAAACGAGCAACTGTCAAGAGTCGGTGCTCGAGTGTGATGTGGCCTGTGGTGTTTGCCTCGCAGCTCTGCTTTGGCTCGGGGTAACAGGGCAACAGCTCCCTCCCTCGTTCGGCTGCCTGGGAGTCCCAGGAGAACCCACTGATACCGTTTATAAATGCCGGACATCGAGCGTTCTCCTTGGTACCAGCACATCTGGAATTGGACAGCTCGGTTAGATTCTCGGCCAGCAAACCTGTACAAGAGTGTGTGAACTCTGCGTTTGCTTCGCCCGGACAAAGGTGAATTCGTGGTCACTACTGGATGGCAACAGGTGTGGCCTCAGGAGCAGCACGGAGACAGGCACCCGGGTGCAGGAAGAACATCTGCAAGAGGGGGTGGGGAAGGTGACAGACGCACGTGCGAGTTTAGCTGTTACCGTGGGTGGGGGGTGGTTGGGTAAGACCAGATTTTCTCATTGTTGCCCCTTTCTGAAAAGGACCCTGAATTGACTTCTCTGTGGCTCCTCGCGCCTCCTTGTCAGGTTGGAGGAGACTGCTCTCCTGGCTCAGGCCCTGCTTGCGGCATCACGGAAGCTGCTGTTGCTTGCCCTGCCCTCCCTGTGACGTCCTCTGTGCTGTTGTCCGGGAACAGTTCTGCCGAGCAAGCTTGGACTCTGCTCCCTTCTGCTCTTGGATTTCGTGTCTGGAAGGCTTGTGTTCTTTCCTGATTTTTGATGATGCTGAGCTATGTTTTTGCAAGGATCATGCGTGCTTATAGCAGGGAGAATCCCCTTTGCAATTTTAACATCTTGACGCTTTCAAGCAGAGCTTGCTATCGAAGTTGACAGCCTCCTGTGTTTTTGTTTTGGCAGAAACTGAATTTCAGTCCTAGGACAGCTTCAGCACACTTGATCCTAGCTCTTCTCTCTCACTGCTCCCCTCGTGTGTGGCAGAAATCATATGCCCTGAAGTTTACCAGTCCCTTCATTTGAAAATCAGTTAGTGTATGTGATCCTCATGAGAATTTTACTTTTTATAAAAGCAATCACAAAGACTGGGTTTTGCGAAACCAGCGTTTTATGTGTATATTAATTGCACTCACAATAAGCTTTGTCTTCTAAATATTTCATGTTTCAGATTAGCCCTGGAATCATGCCCTGGAGTAGTTTTGCTTTTCCGCTTTTATTTTTCGCTAAGGTAAAGTTGAGAACATTGTGATATTAGATGTAGTGAGTCCTTTTAGTTTCTTCTATGTCTGTTTTCCTTTAAGCCAGATCCAGCAGACTGATACCAGTTTGTGAGCACCTGGCATCTCCCAGGCCTTTCCTGGGTCTTCCCTCCGCTGTCTTGTGGACAGAACAGTCATTGGTGGAAGATGAACTTGAGAATCTGTGTGTGGAATTAAGTAAATGTCATAGCTCTCTTCTGTGACAAACTGAATGACATTAAGCCCAGTAAATTGTAACAGCAGACTTTGCACATACAAAGCATTGAACACCAGGAAGGTAACCAGGCTGCGATGTTTCTGGTCCTGCACAAGACCTCCGGTATCACAGCGCATTTAACATACTGGCAGCATTGAGTGTTTGAAAATGTTGTGTACGTACCATGTCCGTGATTTTCGAGGGCCTGGATAAACACCTCTGTGGTTATCGCAATCTTTATCAATGGGAGCTTAAGGTTAGTACTGGGGCAGACTGTGTTTTAAAGAATTAAGGTGTCTCGAGTATGTTTCAGTTTTCCCATGAAGAAGAAACATGTCAGCTGTTCTTTCCTGGACTGTGGCTATCACAGTGCCCCACCACGGTCGGTCACATGTTTACTTCCCCTCCATTTAACCGGGCTGGGCTTGGGCCAGAGTACTTCGGTTGTCAAATGTCATATGAGGCTGAGGAACTGTCTTCTGCTTCATCATTAGCTTATGGAAACACTGTTTTCCAAAGCATACTCTCCTTTATCATTTGTGTTTATATAAAATAATGGAATGGTTATTTTAACTGTGCAGTTTCCTATGTTTGGTTATTTAATTGCAGAAAGATAATGGTTTTATTTTGCTAAAATCTGTGCTAGGAATTGTGCAAAATCTTTGTGAAATGCCCAGTTTACTAGCTTAAGTTATAGATCTTTGTATAGAAAAGAAAAAGCCTATTGCTACAAGGAGCATTGTCTTTATCGATGCAAAAAGCTTTAAACTTATTGGCCGTGTAGTAGGTAAAAATGTATCAGAATGTGACGAACATTGAGAAAAGCATTGAAGTTTTAAAATCTGCTCTGCAGTTTTCTTCAACTCCCTTGCAAGATACTTAATTTGAATAAAAGACAGAATAAAGTGTTCCCACTGAGGAAAGTGGCAGGAGGACTGTTTAGAATGTGTTCTGAATCTGAGCAGTCCTGCCACACTCGTCTGTGATGTGGTGGTGTCCATGGTATCACTTTTACAGAACTTTAAGAATGCCTCTGTGAATAAAATACATTTTATTCTTAGTATTTCTGTTTTGAGTTTTGAGGTGTGTAAAACATGTTAATGGTTTCTTTCCCTTACAGAATTTGCTTGTTCTTTTTTTTTTTTTTTTTTTTTAAATGCCTACAAGACTCTGAAGCACATTAATCGCTTAAAAAGGAAAGAAAAAAAAAAGGGCCAGGCGTGATGGCTCACGCCTGTAATCCCAGCGCTTTGGGAGGCCGAGGCGGGCGGATTGCTTGAGGCTCGGAACTCGAGACCCAGGGAACCAGCCTGGGCAACCTGGTGAAATCCCATCTCTACGGAAAACACACAAATTAGCTGGGCATGATGGCTGCACACCTGTAGTCCCGGCTACTCCAGAGGCTGAAGAGAATCGCTTGAGCCTGGGAGGTGGACCTTGCAGTGAGTGGAGATCACGCCCCTGCTGTCAAGCCTTGACAGAGTTGGGACCCTGTCTGAAAAACAGCAACGTTCATAACGTATGGGTGAGCTGCCCGGCTGCTCTGTCTAGAGTAGAATAAATCTAATTATGTTTTTGCCTTTTATTAGCATTGAAATTTTCTTAATTATCCCTTTGTTTTCAGTACATTGTAGCAATATATTGCTGCTTAGAGTCTGGAACAAGTAGGCTTCTCTGGATCAGGTTCTTACTGGATGGCTAAAACTTAGAATGATTTTTCCCTTCCTTGGATGTGACTTATAGAACTTTGCCTTTTGAGGTGATGTGTTGCATTTGATAGCGGACACAGGAATGCCCGAAGAATTCACTTACAGGGCTAAAATATACGTGCTTTGTAGTGTTTCCCTCCTAGAATGAAAACGGTACCTCTCATTTGTGGGTCGATGATGCTATTTGCTGAAAACTTTTAAAATTTTATTTATTTTATTTTATTTTTTTCAGACGGAGTCTTGCTCTGTCGCCGAGGCTGGAGTGCAGTGGTGTGATCTTAGCTCTCTGCAAACTCCGCCTCCTGGCTTCACGCCATTCTCCTGCCTCAGCCTCCCGAGTACGTGGGACTACAGGTGCCCGCCAGCACGCCTGGCTAATTTTTTGTATTTTTGGTAGAGACGGGGGTTTCATCGTGTTAGCCAGGATGGTCTCGATCGCCTGACCTTGTGATCTGCCTGCCTCCTTCTTCCAAAGTTCTGGGATTACAAGCATAAACCGCCGCCCCCGGCCAAATACATGTTTGTTTACTGCCTCAGTCCTCCGTTGGGTAGCCCTGTTCTTCGTCGGATATTCAGGGAGCGGGGGCATCTTGAGTCTTGAAAGGTGTGCTCTGCGAGATGGGAATCTTCCGGCTGCTTATTTAGGGAATCCTGCCGGCTGTCATTTACTGGAGAGCGCAGTTTCCTGGCTGCCCTGGTCTTTGAGGGGAGGGAGACTGAGGGGTCATTTTCCCACCTGGACCAATGTGTTTATTAAACCTGGTTTGTGTATCATTTGGATCTTTTTATGAAGGAAAAGCTACATCTGTGACTTTCAGATGAGTGGAAGTCATGTTAAAAAATATATATATATATAAATATATATATATATATATATATAGGCTACTATGGAGAAGTTTTGTCCTTGTGACCTGTGAATACAGTCACAGGAGAGCAGAATGTTCATGGTGTGGGTGCTTACAGTGTACATGCAGAGTCACATTCTTCACTAGTATTACGTTAAAAAGTGACAAATAAGAGAGAAATATTTTGCTCATTACAACGTCGGTAAGAAGCTGGCAGCACTCTTGTTTTTGGAGGGGTGTGAAGGGAATATTGAGAAAGTGTCATCAACATTAGACTCGCCCACTCTGCAAATCCTGTGCCAGCTGGAGTGAGGACCCCGTGATGGAAAGATGCACCCCTCTTCCCGGAAGGAGTTGAATCTTTGTAGCGCTCAGGACGCATGGTTCATCTCTATATAAAGGCAGAGTGTGAAACGCCGTGGAGGCTGAGAGAAGCGATGTGGTTAGCAAGTATGAGTGAGACGTTTGGGGCTTGTTAGCACCTGGCGTGTGTGCAGCAAGCTTTGCTATCTGCACATGTGTGATCCTTAGAACACTGGCGTCTGGAGCCATGGGGGCTGTCGAGGGCCCCAGCTCCTGGCGGGCTGAGGAGTTCCCTGTTACCACCAGGATAACCGTGATTTTTGAAGGCTGTCACTCAATCCCAAGTCCTGGAAGGGGGCTCCTTTCAGAGAGGAAAACACCCCTAGAGCCTCAGGCAGAATTCAGTGATTTTTCTTATAATGTTGCTTAGATTTCGCAAACATGAAACCAAGAACATATTTCAGAATGCTTATGGTTCTTTTGTAACCATGGAAACAAAGTAAGTTGCAGTCGATGGACAGTTTGCGGAAGCTGAACTGCCTACATCGTGAGCACGGCGCTCTCCCTACCGCCCTGGGCCTTGCTCCGGTTTGCTGGGGAGGCTTTGCAGGGCCTCTTGGCTGGGATACCTCTCTCATGTCCCATGTTGCTACCCCTGGTCACAGCCATACTGCTGGGCACCTGCGCCGTGAGGTCACTGAGTGGACACGGAGCCGCGGGGCAGCAGTTGGTCAGGAGGTGGCATCCACATGGTCCGAAACAGGTTTCTGTTCATTAAGAATGATCATTGCAATAAAAACAGAGTGAAAGAAAACTCTACTGACCTGAGAATGCGTCCGCTGAGTTGCATAGGGAAGTGCAGTGAGGAAGGTGAGGGCTGAAAGGAAATGAGGGAGGGAGAGGAAAGGAGAGAAGGGAAGCGAAAGGGGGAGGGCGGATGGGAGTGAAGAGGGAGATGGAGGAGGAAGAAGAGAGAGGGCGGTGGGCAGGAGCCTGGGAAATGTGTCCCAGAGCCGGTTCCTGACCGTCGTGGGTGCGTCAGAGCTGATCTTCCAGGAGAGGTGGCCTGGGAGGGCTGACCCTTAGGAAGTGAGGGCCAGGGGGAGCTGATTTTTTGGCCCTCAGCGGGGCTGTTGTTGACCTGAGATACAGTCGATAGTTTTCCTGAAGAGATCGTCTGCACAGCCACCGTTTGCTGCCAGGTTGGAGACAGAAGTGCTCCTCCCCATGGATTCTTTCTAGTTTGTGGATTTTTCCCAGTTTACCTGAGCAGCCTGTCAGTGGAAATGTCGGGGATTACTAACATGTCTCCATTCTACAGAGCAGTCGACCAGCTTCCGATCCTGTAGTTGTTGGGGGCACCATTCCGGTCCTGTCAGTGCCGGCCCAGCGTGGAAGCCGCAGCCCGAGGTGCTGGGAAACCTGCGGGGCTCTCACTGCCAGGGTTCTGATGGGAATCGAGCGCTGGAAGAAAGATGTCCTTAGGGCAGAGCCTGGCGAGGAGGGGGTGCTGCTGTTGCAGCAGTACATGGAATTTCAAATGACAAATGAAACAAGCTTTTAATTATGACCAGAGCCCTATGCTCTGCGTTTCTTCAAATGGAAATGTTGTGCTGAAATAAAATTGCTGTTAATCGGTTGCCTCATGCAAGACGCAAGACGGAGGGCTGGGAGCAAAGTAGAACGTGGACTTATCTACAAAGCTTCCTCCTCCCAGACTATCATCAGTTGGATGGTGCTACACAGGAATATGTGAGAATTCGTGGGAGAAAGGTGATGGGTGCAGACCTGTGTGACCGGCAGGTGTGGGGGAGGTTTGAGAGAAGCTTTTGGCTGAAGTGTGATGTCAGATGCAGGAGCTGAAGTGTGATGTCTGTCTGGATGGAAGAGCACACACGCCTCTGGGCTGCGGGAAACAGATAAAGGAGGAGGTGGACAGACGTGAGTCGTGTCTTAGGAATGGTAGCAATTCAGGCAGACCCAGGATCAGGCTCCCACGGGGGAGGAGTGGATATCAGGACCCAGGGAGCGTGGGGCGGGGGTCATGCCCAGGCCTCTGCGGGTCTTGCTCTTGTGTCAGCAGGGCCCTGTGCTTGCCCTCCTTAAAACTTTCCTGATCCATAAAACGGGCACGACAAAATCCACCTTGTGACACTGAAGCTTAAATGAGATGATGTACATGGTGTCTTCCTTCCCTTCCTGACACATCCTAGACTCACAGCTATGGTAGCAGCGACAGACTGGATGGAATGCTGGAGCCCCTTTGCGCCTGGTGAAGCCACATGGATTTGTGCAGTGCTGGCGACTGTCTTTGAAAGCCTTTGGTCATGGCAGTGGCAGCCTGGAGTGGCTCCTGGCATACTTGAGTCTGTGGAGTGCAAGGTTGACTGGAGCTCCGGGGCCATTGATACTATCCAGGGGTGAGCTGATGAGGCCCTAAAACATGGGGGGAAGGCCGAGAGGACTTGGCTGCCAGAAGCATTGTAGATTTCTGGCTTCGAGAACTTGCTGACTTATGGACATAGGAAGGTAAACCCAGATGGCTCCAAAATTGTAAGTCCAGAAGAAAGGTGGGAGGGTACAATTGCTGACTAGGTCATGGTTGCCCTGTCCCTTTGTTTCTGGCCATCGTTTCTCCTCCCTCCCCCTGCCTTTGTGGGCTGGAGGGCCTGAGCCTGCACAGCGGTCTATTTCATGATGACAATGGCCGATTATTACCCTGCAGTAAGAAGTCTCTCCATTTTATTTGGCAGCAGTAGTTAAATAAATTTAAGGAGTGATGGTGTAGTAGTATTTGTTTTGTTTGTGCTTTTTTTTTTTTTTTTTTTTTTTTTTTTTTTAGTGTCATTTAACTGAATGTTATTTCCAATTTCACTGATTGAGAGGCCAAAACATGCTTTGATTTGTTATTTTGTGTTTGAGCTAGTTTATTGCCTCACAGGAATGCCAAGTATTCTGTTGTCACACATCATTAAGTATCTCAAATTGTGTTACTATAATACTTAGCTGAATTACCTCCCTTATTTTGGCTTTTAAAAATCTAAAATCTGTGTGAAACACAGGATGGTGCATCTCCATTGAGGATTGTTGAGAAGTGTGACTTTTCCTGGCATGCTTGAGAATCAGTGACATTATTTTATAGAAACACTTTGTAACTGACAGCAAAGCTAGAAGCTCCTGTAAAGGGCAGAGTAGGCAACGTGTGATGCTTTGAGGGCCACAGAAGTCTCTGCATATATTTCTTTTGTGAAAACTTCAACGTGTAAAAATCCCTGGCCAAGGCTCGGTCGGGGATCATGGTTTGCAGACCCTTAACAGCAGTTTAGCTGAAAGCTGGTCTCCCATGCGGTGAGCAGGAGCCCACCTCATTGCTTCAGCCAGGAAGATGCTGCCCTCATGCTGGAATTTACTTCAAACAAACTTGAAAGCTCTGGCACCGCTGCTCATTTCCATACTGTTGCAGGCTATCTAAAATACGGAGGATGCCTTGGCGTTTTGATTTTGTTACTCCTCTTGAACGGCTCTGAGATGGCTCATCGCGAGTTAGACATTTGCAGAAATGATCAAGCAGAGCTGCAGTCATCTTGCAGATCAAGTGAAGTTTTTTCTGAAAACTCGTTACAGGCTTAAATTTCTGATCCCGTTCCATCCACTGATCTTGTATGATTGGTTTCTTTTTGTACCCATTTGGGTCTATGAAGCGTCTCCCCACCGTGGTAGAAATTTAGCTCTGATATTGTGCGTGAGTCGGTATCCTCACTCCTCATCTGCGAGGAGAAAGTGCTGCAGGTCCTGTGTGGTTTCCATCCCCTCCCTGCACGCGGATGGATTGGGAGGTATTTGTGGTGTGTGAACTTGCTACCCCCAGAGCCTTCTGCTTCATTCCCTGGACCGCTTTCCTCCCACCTCCCTCCTGACTCACTCCCCTGGACCACACTTCTCCCTCCTGGTTCACTCCTTGGGCCGAACTCCACCCTCCTCCGTCCTGGTTCACTGCCCTGGGCCCCCACGCCTCCCTCCTGGTTCACTCCCCTGAGCCCCCACGCCTCCCTCATAGTTCACTCCCCTGGGCCCCCACTCCTCCCTACTCTCCTGGGCCACATTCCTCCCTCCTGGTTCACTCCCCTGGGTCCCCAATCCTCCCTCTTGGGGGCTTGGTAGTCTCTGATGTGCTTGTGCCAGCACGATAAGGCTGAGTGGCAGCTCCAGGGCTGCGGCTGCTCACGCAGCTGTGGCATGAGTGCAGAGAACTGCGGGGATGCAGCTGCCCTTGCTGTGAGGCTTCGAGTGTCATAGTCGATATGGGAAACTGGGTGGGATGTGGATGTCCCAGGAAGGGACAGGAGCCTCCCCTCAGCCTCTGTCAAACAGTTCTCAGCCAGGCGTGGTGGCTCACGCCTGTAATCCCAGCACTTTGGGAGGCCGGAGCGGGCAGATGACCTGAGGTCAGGAGTTGGAGACCAGCTTGGCCAATGTGGTAATTTTTGACGCATTAAGGATTAAGGAAAATGACTCTCACTAGTTTGCCTTGCTTTTTAATTGATAATTGGTATACCCCAGTAGTCTGAACTTGTTAAGCAACCATTCTTACCGAAAGACTAATCTTTAAAAGTCTCTTCCTCTTGACACGTCTTTGGCTGCTGTAATCAAATGCAATGTAATCAGCACTGGTTAATGGCTTTCCTTGCTTGGCTAACAAATGCTCCTCAAAAACTTTGATTTCTTGTTATTTTCATTTATAATTATGTTTTAAGCCTTCAAATTTTTCTAGCTTTCCTGCGAGTTGGGAATAACTGTGATGGGTGCTTAGTTTGGGATGTTGACGTACACTCTATGCCCAGCTACTATGCCATTGTGTGAACACTGATTTCTCACTTTCTCATGAAGACTGATTTCACCTAGTTTGGTAAATTCTATTAATTTTAAGGAAGGGGGTGGAATGCAACTGCTGTTAGGAGGCTTTTCTAAGGATCGAGGAAATGTTGCCATGATTATTACCATTACAGAAGGCACATAAAAATACGTGCTGCCTTCAGTCATGATGAATCTGTAAATCCGCATCTGTGACTGCAGAAAACGGCAGCCCCAAATCTTAAAATCGTGTGGATGCACCAAGCCCATCTGCAGGGCACTGTGGAGCAGCCTGCATTAACCGAAGTTGGCCCACAAGCCCTGAGGGATGGTGTCTGAGTTATGATAAGGCTCTGACTTGGGATTAAACAGGCCTCCAAATAGTGTGATATTCTAAACAAAGACATGATACTGCCCAGGGAGCCCAGTGGGCACCTGTAGGCAGTGTAGGTGAGAAAAGGTTCCAAAGAAGATTCCTGCAGCTCAGCTAGGAGGATTCTGTAAGGCAGTAGACACATCAATGTTCACATAGGAGTGTTGAGCTATATTCATTCCTTTTAAGCAGCCAGGCTTGTGTGTGTTTTTAGGGGCACTCACATGGCGCGCTTTCCACCCTCACTGCCGGTTGTGCCTGTTTGATGTTGCGGACTTCTGTGTTAAGTGTGTCCACTCTCCAAATGTATCTCTGTCTCTAGAATATTTTAGAGTAGACCATTTATTGTTTAAACGCTTGTTTTTAGTGAGGAAGAAATCTTTAAAATGGGCCATACAGACCCTGCTATAAATGTTGAACAATGGCACGTGTAATGTTTAACACGTAGTGTTTAAAGTAGAAGACAGTTTAATTTAGAAATCCTGTTGCAATGCCAACTTAAATTACGACCATCTGTACACATATGGAAAAGAATGAGAGTGAAGGTACAGAATTGGAATTTTGTCTATTTTGTAGAGATTCTGTAATGTATCAGGTACAAGTCTCACTTCATGATTTAAATGCATGAAGCTGAAATTAGAAAACTTGACAAAAACATGCCTTTGAATAGTGAGCCTTTATCCTCCTTGAAATAGTGATTCATTCACTAAAACGTCCACCTGCAACTTTGTCAAATACATTTGTTGCATTAGTCCTCAAGTGAGCTCAGTTTTCCAGACAGACAGATTATTACTGTTTAAAGTTTGTCCTGATGATGTTGGTGAACAGGGAAAATCCTTTGACGTGGATCCTCTGTGTGTGTTACACATCAGACGCGGCCTGCCCAACCCTCTGCCTGTAACTGGGAACCTTGACTGTCAGGATCATTGTAGAGAACCTTGAGGAAAGCAAAACAAGCCTCTGGAGTAGCAAAAGATGTAGCTGATTTCATGCAATAAAACTTACACATTTTTCTTTAAAATGCTTCCTTCGGAACGTCAGCTTGCTGACTATCTTAGAATCGCTGTAGTCCGCTGACAGCAGTCGTGGGAACAGGTGCATGGCCTGGCTGATGCAGGAGGGTCTCAGAGCGGAGCCACACTCCTGACACTGAAGGAGGGGCTGGAGCCATCACGCTCGTGACTCGTGCAGATGGCCTTGGCTGACCTCCAGAAGAGAAAACGTCAGTATCCAAGGAGGAAAAAGTCTATTAATTTCATGAGTGTTTGCCTTCGCAATGGCTAATACCCTGAGTTTGTGGCACCTGCTGTCTCTGGAATGAGGAGTCTTCCCTTCCTGGCAGACAAGCTCTAGATGGGAACAGGAGCTGTGGTTGCTGGATTGAAGAGGTTTCCTTCTTGGGGAGGTGGTCTTCGAGCCTGACATGAAGGAAGTTGTGACTGGCGGGAAAGGGCCTTGGAGACAGTGTATTTACCAGGAGGGTTGGTGACTGAGAACCATCCTGTTCCGAGTGTTGCCATTCTGGTTCTAGAGTAAACTTGGGGAGAAACAACAGCCAAAAGCCCCGAGGAATATTCTGTGATGTTGATGACATTTGGTAGATTTGTTGCTGAGACTCTGAAATGAGAAGCCCTGGAGGTGCAGGTCTATCAGGCCATGCGACGTGAGACAGCTGCTGCTTCAGGGGTTCGAGTCCCCGTGCCAGAGGCTCAGTCCTGCAGAGACTTCTGCACAGTGGGCAACTGATGCCTCCGGTTGATTGTGAGTCCCCCAGATGAATACCCATGAAAGGTACCGTGTCAGCAAAGAGTCAAACTCTGTGAAGCATTCGGAGATTTATTCTGAGCCAAATGAGTTACCATGGCCCTTGATACTGCCCTCAGGAGATCCTAAGAACGTATTCCCAAGGTGGTCAGAGCCCAGCCTGGTTTTATAGCTTTTAGGGAGGCATAAGACAATCAATCAAATAAATGTAAGATGTACATGGGTTTGGTCTGGAAAGGTGGGACAACTGGAAGCAGGGGTGTCCAGGTCATAGGTAGATTCGAAAATTTCCTGATTGACAGTTGGTTAAGAGAGTTGTCAGATAAGGGGTTGTGGAGACCAAGGCTTTGTCATGTGGAGGAAATCCTCCAGGTAGCTTTGGAGAGAATAGATTGTAAATGTTTCCCATCAGACTAAGCGTCTAAGTTCTGTCTAATTCCAGAAGGGAGGTAGGGTGATGAGGCAAGTCCGACGCCCCAGCGATCATGGCCTGGACTAGTTTTTCAGATTAGCTTTGGAATGCCCTTGTCAAAAGCAGGGGCTGTTCAGATGGGCAAAGCGGCTTCGAATTCTAATGTTTTTAAAACCAGAAAGTGATTGTGTTTTTTTCTGTGGATGACAGCCAGTGTGGTAATTATTTTATTAGCAGATTAATTTGGAAGTCAATGTGTTTTCAAGTATGTTAATTATTAAATCATCAACAAACAGAGAAGGGCTTACTTTGAAACCAGCCTGAGACTCAAGAGGCTCATCAAAGAAAACGATGGACTTGGGAGAACTGATTCACGTGTTTACTGTGCCAAGTTTCAGACATTACGAGAAGTCTGTGCTGATACATTGTGACTTGAGAACTTAAATCTTGATGGACTCTTAAGAGTGAGGCTTTTTTTTTTCTTTTCTTTTTAAATGGTCAGTGTTTCTGTCTCCTGTGTTTTGTCTTCCAGCCGCTGAGCACTTTAGCTTTGTGTTAACGTGGCCTTGTTCTCCGAACCACCTGCTTTGTGGCTCCTCTGTCCTGCCCACCTTGATCGCGTCTTCCCTGCCCCGTGGGTTTTATCCCGAGGACTGTTCTCCGCTGTTGGGAGGGGAGGGTCAGTGGACACTGGCTTTACCGACTCATTTTCTGTGTAGCTCCCAGTTTCTCAAATTCTTAATTGTCTTGGATTCCCTGTGAAACTGGGAGTCAGGCCTTGGGCGCAGTGCTGGGTGGCCTTGGGCACAGTACTGGGGCAGGAGGGAGAGATAAGAACAGGAAGGATGGGTTTGTCAGGGGAAGGAACCCCTTGCCAAATTCCTGTGTCTGTTTTAGGTTAAAGATGAATGGCCGGATGGTGGATGTCTCACCTGCTGTGGCTGGACCTCGCTGTGTTGAACCCTGAGCAGGGGCCCCAGCAGCTGCCTCCTGCCAGGCCGGGGCCACAGGGCTGGGCTTCTGCCTCTGGGAGGGCTCGTGCCAAGGTGCAAGGGTCTGCACCGCTCGTGTGTGACCTGAGGGGCATGTGGGAAGCTTTTCTGTGCTCCTCACCTGGGAGAAGTTGAGCTCATCTGGGCTAGAGCCTCTGGGGAGGTAGGAAGGCAGAGGCCTGGAATTCCTGCTTTCCCCAGACAGCAAGAAAGCTCAGCGTTGCACCTGCTCTGAGATGCCCTCAGCAGCCATATATAGTTGATTTTAACATGACGGAAGGTGCCAATTAACCCGGCTCTGTGGAGAGCTTTGAGGAGTCCAGGCCCTGGGCCCCGGGCTTTTTAATATGTTCCTTCCTGAACAAAAAACAACAAAAGATCCCTGTGGCTGATGTCGACTGCGTGGGGTAGGACATGCCGAGCTTGCGTGGGGCTTGCCCCTGAGTTTTCCTGGTGCTCCTCCCAGCTCCCACGGACACCAGCCTCTCCAGGCCGAGGCTTGTCCTGTTTAGACCCTCGTTGGTGGGGTCTGTGGTCCTGGATCGAGGGCCCAAGCACTTCTTTCATGATTATAAATGATTCACCAGAGACGCACGGCTGCCCCCAAACATCTCACGAGCATAAGACACAGCCAGTGTCGCCGCCGCAAGCTCATAATTCTAGTGGAAAGAGGAAATTTTACTTTTAATGTGCTCGTGTGACTCAGATGCAAATATTTAATTCCCGTTCAACTTTCAAGACCTTGAGAACCTCTGAGATTCCTTGAAAGCTGTTCCTTTGCCCCACGACTAACTCTCCTGTGGAAGGAGGCTGGGGTGGTCCGCGGCGTCTGGGGTCCTGCTGCGTTCTCCAGGATTCCTTAGGTTTCATCATTAGTCCCAGCTCTTCAGCAGGTGGAGCTGATTGACTCTGACATTTCCATTATATTGTTCTTGTGTTGCCTCAGTTAACTTAGAATAATCAGTATTTACCAGAAATAATTGATGGCGAGATGGGAATTATTGGTGATTCCCTGACATAGGCAGCCTGTATAGATAAGCGTGTTACACGGTGTCTGATTTCTGAGATGTTGGTCCAAACCTTCTCAGCAACACACTTTGAAGGGTAGATTCCTGTGCAGGAGAAGCTGCTTTTCCCCGAGACGCGGTGGCGGCCCCTGCACTGGCATGGCAGGGTGGGCGTGTGACTGGGCAGGGCTGGACCTGCTCCTGTCCGCCCCTGTGCTGGGCGCGTACCTCCGCACCACATGTGTGTCGAGGGTGCCTGCCTTTGTTCCCCCAGGTCGAACTCATAGAATTGTATACCTTCCTGACACATTCCTGCATAGAGATGATTAGATCTGGGGGCTGAATCTCAATCTCACATGCATGTAGGTAAATTATTCACGTAAATGACTTGGGTCCTCCACGTTCAGGGTCAGGAGGCGCGGGGTGGGTTTGGAGACAACTGCCTGGCCTCAGGAAGTTTCTCTCAGAGCCTGTTTCTTTCTCTAGCAAAGTAAATGATGCCTTCCTCACGGGGCTTGACACACGCTCAGTACTCAGATGCTGTCTGGTCTTTATTATAGTTAGTATTTGGGGAACAGCATGGCTGGTAATAAAATGCGTTATCTTTACAATTTATAGAATGTCACACAAGGCAAGCGTGAAACCGGGACTCTACCCTAATCTGAAGGTGCTGGTGCTTAGTCTTCTGAAGCATTTTATTGTAATTCTGGCGTGTGTCAGCCAAGTCATATGATGGCACCGCATGCGTGATGCCAGCTCAGTTACCTTGGAACGGGGGGAGCCTGAGGCTGCCAGGGAGCAACCCTCCTACCTCCAGCCTTCGGCGGTTTCTCTCTCTCCTTCCCTCTGTCCCTCCCTATCCCCCACTCCTCCTTTCCGCTTCTGCTCCCCTCCCTACCCCCCTCACTTACTCTACAACAGAGGTCCAGACTTTGACAAATCCCAGCTGGGCCTATTTATCACTGGGCTGGGAAACCAGAGGGAAAGGGGCCCAGTTACTACAAAAATAGAGAATTGAAATAGAATGTGAACTACTTTTGCGTATTTTTTATTTTAATCTGAATATGAAAGGCAAGTATCAGCATAAAAAGGGTGCTAACTGCGCCACACAGCTCCAAGTCTGCCTTGTCGGGGCTCCGTGGGTTCCCACGCCCTGGCCTTCTCTATGAGTGTCTGGACACGCCGTGGCTGCGAAAGGAGCATTCAGTTATGGTCCTTTGAATGTTGCAGAGTCATGTTTAATAAAAAATCTTCACGTTTACCCACAGCCAAGTCTTGATTTAATAACAGGTACTGCAGGTCTCTGGGTGGGCCTGAGCCTCTGTTTTAGAAGCAGCCGCACCATCCGAGGGGCAGGTCCGTGTGGGCTGGCAGGCGGCCTGGTCCTTGGAGCACAGGGTGGACCTGACCCAGTCCTGGCAGTGGGGGGCCTTGCAGTTCTAGAATGTAGTGATGCAACCTGTGGCATAAATAAAAAGCCTCATGTGCCCCCATGAGAAGCTGGGGCTTCCCCTCAGTACTGTGGTGTGCTGTGTTTGTGATCGTGCAGATGTAAAAGGGTGAGGGAGATGTCTAAAAACTAGGCTCCCAAAGACAGCCCTTCATGTCTGGTGCTTTCATGTGTGTATGTACACCTGTTTGACGAGTGTACACCTTCACGCGTGCACCTGTTTCACGCATGTACACCTGTTTGTGCATGTGCCTGTTTCACACTTGTGCCTGTTTCGCGTGTGTGTGTGCCTGGGCATTCCCCTTGTATTGCGTCATACGTTGTATTTTACAGATTGTTTTTTTTCAGTTTGTATCGTGAGCTTGTAACGACGTCGTGAAGAAAAGAGGGGATCCTGGCAGCCTTTGGCTCTGAGAAACGTGATGTCAAGGGGACCAATGAGACAGCCCGGGTGAGGCCGGCAGAGGCCATCGTGGCCTGGGAGTCCGTGCACATCCACTGTCTGTCGCTGTGTGACAAGTGACCACAAAACCAGGGGCTTAAGGCAAAGTACACGTACGACTGTACAGCTTCTTCAGGTTGCAAATTCAGGGCAGCCTTGCTGAGCGGCTCTGGCCCAGTCCCCCGGGTCACCGTGAAGATGCTGTCCAGGGCTACAGCCATCTGTAGGCTCAGCTGGGCTGGAGGTTCTGCTCCAGGATGCCGTGCTGACGTGTCTGCGGGCAGAGGCCTGGTCCTCCACACCTGGTCCCTCCCTGGGGCTGCCAAGTGCATTCCTGCCCAGGGCCGCTCCTTTCCCCAGAGACGTAGCAGTGCTGGTCTTATGCCCAGCGTCAAGGTGGCCGGGTCAGGAGCAAAGACTTGTTTCCCCTACTCGGCGGCTACTCCTGCAGGGCTGGGAGACAGTGGAGGTCGCGCAGGAAGGTGTTCGCTGAAGACTGTGCTCTGTGACTTGACGGGTGTTCCTCCCAGGAGGGTGAAATGGAGACTGGACGCTGGGAGCGGCATCCTGCGTGACCCCACGTGTAGTGGGCTCACAGCAGAGCTAAGTCCTTCCTTTACAGATACTTTTCAGAGTTTGCCCGTCTTTAGATTCTCTGATTAACATGTCTGAGGAGGGTCCCAGGAGTCTGCCACCTGCCAGGCCAAGGAGGTTCCCTACATGTAACTGGTACCCTGACACCCTGAGAAATGTGACTCGAGAGGATCACCTGAGTTTCCTAAATGAGTCACCTGCCTTCTCTTCCCTTTGCTTTTATGCCTCCCCCAGGGTGGGTCAGTCCTGTCAGCCGCAGCGATACCTGCATGCTGGGGTTCCAAGGAGATTGGGGGTGTGTCGGGTCCCCCAGGGAGATTCGGTGACTGAGGATGCTGTCATAGCAGCCAACATGTCCCTATCGTTTTCACTTTTAATGAAGTTCAGTTACTAGGTTTTCTGAGGCACAATGATGTCCTTGTGAAAAATTGGTGATCAGGGAAGCAAGCAAGTGTGGGAAAATGATCCTGCCCTTAAATCTAAAAAATGATGAAACAGCAAAGAGCCCTGAAGAGCCCATGAACCTCCTCATGGGGCAGTGAGGAGACACCTCAGTAATGGCTTAAAAAAAAATGAGATCATACTGAAGAAAAAGTACACTAAATTTTGGGTCTCCTATGGGTAAAGAGATTGTGGTTTACATTTTGGAGGCATGCATTTATATACTTATTTTTCTTTGCTGGATTTAGAATTAGTTGAAATAATTGTGTTTTTTAAATTTAAAAAAATGGGGTATACGAAGTCTAATCTCTTTGTGACATTTCTGTACTGTGAGACTCCACATACAAAAGTGAAGCCCAGACTGTCTGTCTCTAATGAACCAGAGAGAGGTGGTCATCTCCTGCAGGCCGGTCTGGTCTCCAGGCATCTGGCCATCCTCCCAATCTTGGGCACACCTGCATCACTGGTGCTTCCTGCCAGACTGTGACTCTGCCCAGGTTTCAGGAGCACCCGGAACAGTTTTCCTAGGGGCTCCTGCTTTGTCCTGGCTCCTGGAAGCACAGGCTTTTGATGAAGGACTCTCCCCACTGCTAGGTAAATTGGTGATTGCCCCACAGTCTGTGTTTCTTGCATGGGGCGCAGAGAGTCTGGGCGTGGTGTCGTGGCCCTGGAGCCAGCTCTAGGACTGCCCGGCGGCCTTGCCTCCGCCCCTCATCTGGGAACAGGGCGGTGGGGAGGAGAAGGGAAGCAGGGTCTTGCCCCTTCTGCGTCTCGAGAACACGGGAACACATCGTCCCATTGCCTCGCACCATTCACAGCCCAGGCTTGTGTGAAGTATTATTTTATAACCTCCCCTGACAATGATGTATTTTATATAAGCAGCACATAAAGTGGTAATTTAATACCCTATCGAGGAGGATTAAACAATAAGGAGCAGATATCACTGTAGAAAAGTTACTTTATCCGGGAAACATTTATCTACTGCAGGTGGATGCGAATCATGGCTTCCTCCTCGGTGGCTCCTGAC
Source organism: Macaca nemestrina (assembly GCF_043159975.1). NCBI lineage: Eukaryota > Metazoa > Chordata > Mammalia > Primates > Cercopithecidae > Macaca > Macaca nemestrina. The sequence goes on from NW_027257877.1 coordinate 56,402, forward strand.
GAGCCTATGAGATTCTGTCCTGTTCGCCACTGTTAGTTATAAGCTACACCTTTCCTTCTATGACGTTAGTTACAAGCTCTACCTTTCCTTCTATGATGTTTATTTCTTGCCTGTTCACCACTGTTACAGTTATAAGCTATACTTTTCCTTCTGCGATGTGTATTTCTTGCCTATTCACCACTGTTAGTTACAAGCTATACCTTTTCTTCTGTGCTGTATATTTCTTGAAGGCATGGACTGAATCCTAATTCCACAGTATTTGATGAACACGCTCAAGAGATACTTGTTTGAATGAATGGATTAATGGAAAATAGAAGTGGCGACTTCACTTTTAATTCATTATGTCAAACTTTGTTTACATGGAAAATTTTATGGTCCTTTGGATAAACAGGGCCTCTGTGCAGGGTTGTTAGAGATTGTGAGAGTGCCTCAAATGGCTCTGTGGCTCTAGGCCCACAAAGGTCTTCAGGGACTTGGTGGCGGCACCTGTGTTGAAAACTGAGTTCTGCAAATCCTTTCCAGTGACCTGCCAGCACACACAATCCTACTTCCCAATTGATTTCTGCACAGAGGCTTCTCCTGAATGCCCCAGGTGAACGTGGGTTTAGCCAGCACTGCTGGGCTTCCACAGCAAGCCAGGGTGTTGCAGGGATGAGAGAGAAGAGGGGTAGGACCAGGATCTTCCTGGGACCCAGTCCCCGTGTGGGGACGCTGCCTGGCCTGGCTCTTCTGGGGGAGGTCAGGGAAATGATGGCATGGAGGGACTGTTGGCATGAGCTGCTTGCTCAAACATAGATCCCAGTTCTGTGTGAGAGGCAAAATAGAAATTTATGTGGATATCATCAGTAACATAGCAAATATGGGCTTCTTCCCTAGGGTGGCTGACCCTCTTGCTCATCTGCTGAGCAAAGGCCAGGCCCGGCCTTCTGGGCCTCCACAGTGAGCTTTTCCCAAGCTCTGTCCACTCCGTGGAGATGGCCGCAGCCAGGGCAGACAATGGGGTGTTTGCCACTTTTTGTTTTCTTTTTCGAGACGGAGTCTTGCTCTGTTGCCCAGGCTGGAGTACAGTGGTGTGATCTCGGCTCAGTGCAAGCTCCGCCTCCCAGGTCACGCCATTCTCCTGCCTCACCCTCTCGAGTAGCTGGGACCACAGGTGTCTGCCACCACACCAGGCTAGGCTTTTGCGTTTTTAGTAGAGACGAGGCTTCACCGTTTTAGCCAGGATAGTCTCGATCTCCTGACCTCGTGATCCACCCGCCTCGGCCTGCCAAAGTGCTGGGATTACAGGCATGAGCCACCACACCCGGCCAGGTATTTGTCGGTTTTTGAAAGCTTCATTTAAAGAATGAAATAGACCGAACAGAATTACTTCCTTTTGAATGTTTAATACTTAATCTACCAGAACACTTAAATACAGTTAATGTATTCAAATAATAAGAAAGAACTTTCCCTCCGTTTCCAAAGCAAAAGTATAAACAATCTTTTACTTGGCAGGGATTTCACTATGTTTCTTAAAAGCCAGCAAGCACTTTTCCTGAAATAGACCCGTCTCTTCCTCTGCATAGATCCTATGAACATTTTAGCTACATTTCTGCTATATCTTGATGTGTGATAGATTATAGAAAATTCCTTGCTACTGGAACTTCACGATGCTTTCCTTTTAAACATCAAATAGAAAGTATGGATAGTAAATCTCAGATTAGTTGCCATTCTTGGTCTTGGTAGAGCTGCCACCAAAAGCCTCTGTCAATTACAACAGAGTGTGTCTCCCCAGCAACTAGGTTTAGATTGCAGACCAAGCCACGATCACCCAGGATTCAGTGCAACGTCTTCCAAAGCTGTAGCCACTGCTCCTGGAAAAGATTTGAGAAGCCCTCCCTTTGATGCCTGTGCATGGCTGTTCTCAGATCACAGCAGCTGCAGCAGCATCTCGGAGGATGCCGGCAGGGGTGTCCTGGGTACTGACTCCACGGCAGGGGCCTGCAGTATCTGAATGAAATGGCCGTGACACTGTGCACCCTAGAGGAGTCCACAGTCACGTTTCAAAGGTGCAGTGGCCCGAGGTGAACCCCAGAGCACTGAGGAGCCTGGAGTTGACCTGTCACAACTCCATTGAGAGAACTGACTGAATTCCGTACCTATGTGGGCAAAAGATGGCTATTTGCGCTTGGCTCCTCCCCAGGACAGGGCAAGGGAGGTTGTCTGTACAGCTAGTGGGAGCTTGACTCTGTTCACACTCGGGGCTGAGTCACTCTTCTTTCTGTGAGCCCAGGGAAGATAGACATGCCTAGCTTTCATGGAAGAGAGACCTGATGAGTCGAAGCTGAGCTTCAAGATGGTCGGTGTTGTGGTGTGCGTGGCGGGTTCGGAGTCGGTGTGTGCTGAGTGGGGACCCGGCTGCTGCTGTCGCTATTGGGCTCAGCAGACGCTGCGGGGGACGTGGCTCCTGTGGTACTTGGTTTTCTCCTCACAGAGGTGGGTTTCCCTGCGGTGAAGGTGTTGGAGCTGTGACAGGCAGCCTGGCAGGAGGAAAGGTGTCGTGGGGTTGTGCCCCGAGGCCCCCTTCCTCTTGAGGAGCAGGAAGTGGGTTTGGGACCCAGCTTCCCGCTGCGCTCCCTTGCTAGGTTCTTGGCCTCGGGGGCCAGGAGAAGCTGAGTGCAGGGCTGAAACCTGGACCCCTTCCACAGCCTCCGCGGCACTTGTGGTGGTATGCGGGACATGGCCCTTGGAACTCCAAGCCCTACCCTGGCATGCCCGCCCGTTGGGGCGTCTCGGGCACCTGCTGTGTGCTAGGCTCCCTGGTGGGGTGGGCGGTAGCAAGGGCTGTGGGGTAGAGGGGACACGGTACGCAGATGATGATGAGAAGCATCAGGGAGGCAGTCAAAGCACAGCTGAGACTTGCAAGGAGGGGACTGGCTGTGGGTGTTAGGGCTCAGGGAGCTGCCTCTACTCAGAGCCACAGTGGCCAGTGAGGGCAGAGCAGGGGACCGAGGCCCAGGGAAGTCGTGTGTATGGTTCGCATCAGGTGTGCGGGTCTGCCGGGCTGTGCGGCCCTTCTCAGTCCTGGCTGGGCCTGGGGTCCCAGAGGGAACGGAGGGTCTTTGCATCTCCCTCCTCTTGCTTCCCTGCTGCTTCCTGGTCAAGGGATGCTTCTTTATTGCAACTCTGGCAGTTATTCTGCATATTAAGAGGAGTTTCACAAAATCATAGGGGGAGAGGCGGACTAGGGATTCATTTTTTTTTCTCCCCCTGATTTTATACGGAGGCTTCTACTATCCCTTACTGTGGAGGCAGAGTGCAGATGCTCTACAGTTCTCTGTCCAGGAATAGAAGAGCTGCTGGGAAGCCACAGAGCTGATCATTGCAATAGCTCTGACATTTTAAAGTGGGAAAATGCTGATGTCTATAATAATCAGAGTAAAACTTCAGTAGCTTCAACATAAAGATGTCGAGATGATCTTAGAGCCATTTCGTCCCTAGATCCTTCTGCAGTGTGGAGTGTGACATCTCTACCAGCCGCTGGTCAGTGGCCGCCTGGGGGTAACTGAATGCTTGAAGTGTAAATGAGAACTTCTAATTTTATTTAATTTTAGTCAAATTTAAATAGCTCTATGGGCCGGGCACCGTGGCTCATGCGTGTGTTCCCAGCAGTTTGGGAGGTCGAGGAGGGTGGATCATGTGAAGTCAGGTGTTCAAGACCAGCCTGACCAACAAGGTGAAATCCCATCTGTACTTAAATATATAAAAAATTAGTTGGGCGTGGTGACAGGCGCCTGTAATCCCAGCTACTCGGGAGGCCGAGGCAGCTGAATCACTTGAACTCGAGAGGCAGAGGTTACAGCAAGCCGAGATCGAGCCACTGCACTCCAGCCTGGGTGACAGAGGGAGACTGTGTCTTAAGAAAAAAAAAAGATTTTAAAAAACCCTACATGCCCCTAGTTGCTTCTATAGGAGACGGCATGGTTCCAGAAGGTAGACTTTGTGTTGAGGACTCTGCAGCGTCAGGCTGGAGACAGTCTCCCTTCCTAGCAGCGTGGGCCGCTGGGCTGCTCTTCTACCAGAAGGGATGGTGGCGTCTCTGGGAGGTATTTGTAGACTCAGATCTGTGTGGATTAGTGACTTGTGTTACTCACAGATACTTAATTTTATGGGTAAATGAATACCTGGACTGGCTGCAACTTCAGGGCGAGATTCGGGAGTAGGGAGTGAAAAGTGACGACGGAACCCTGGGCTTGTCCTGCCATCCCCAGGAACCGGTCGGGGCGCCTTCTCGTCTGAAGTCCCAGCACGTGGTCAGGGTACCCCTCCCCTCTGAACCCCCCCGGAAGTGATCGGGGCACCAATCCCCTCTGAAGCCCCAGTACCTGGTCGGGGCACCCCTCCCTTCTGAATCCCCCAGCACATGGTCGGGGAGCCCCTCCCTTCTGAATCCCCCAGTACCTGGTCGGGGCGCCCCTCCCTTCTAAAGCCCCCAGACCTTGCTGGACTGCGGTGCTGCTTCTCCAAATTCTGCCCTTGGCTGTTTTCTAGGAATCACCTGTACCCGAACAGGCTGCGTGTGTCACTTCTTGTCGGATCTGGGGTGACGGTGAAGCTCATTTATCTTGTCTTCCTCCTCACGTGCCATATCTCACCTGTTGTCTGTCTGAGTTTGTGTGAGTGCGTGTTGTGCGTTCTCAGGCTGTGCTTGGTGCTTAGGTGACAAGAACGTCTTAGAGCAAGGGACTGCCTGCTCCAAAGGACGCTGTGAATGAATCGAGACACGGTTTACTTGTGGGGTTTAAATTTCCTTGGTGTTGGAGGCAATTAGGGGGAAACAAGGTCTAAAAAATCCCCTGGGGATGAGGAAGGCAATAATGAAAGAAATTACTCTATACACACTTAGCAGTTGGTTTAATTTGTAGGTGAATTTTGCATTTTGGGAACTACTAAAGCTATTGTTTGTAGGGATTCCTTGATGAGCTTCTTGTTTTCTGTCAAGTAGAAAGTAAAGTGGATCCGTTTTGCCTTTAATTCTGACTGACTAGAATCTACTTCCTTTTTCCCCCCATTCACGTTAGGGTGGGGATTGGACTAGAAGAGCTGTAGGATCTCTTTATTTCTGATCTTAAATGAATTTTTTCTTTAATTAGTTTTTTTGTTTGTTTTGTTTTGTTTTGTTTTGTTTTTGGTGAGCTATTACTTTTTCCTTCAATGCACTGTTCTTTGGTTTGGAAAACGGGCTCTATTTGTACCGTGCTTTAAATGTACACAATGGTTCTAAATTGCTACTTTTCGTTAAAGTTAGATACAACATCTTAATTGAAATGTCATCCATAATTGAGGCACAGTCTGAGGCCTGGAGACCCCTCTTGTCACTTCCTTCCAGCCGTGTCTCCTTCTCTGGCCACGTTGCCCCTGGCCACATCTCCTCCCCCCACCACGCCGTGTCATCCCCCCACCACGTCACCTCTGGTCACATCAACTCCCTCCCGGCCACATCACCTCTGGCCTCACTGCCTGCCTCCCTCTCTCCCTGGTAGCCTCTGTGACTCCTGCTGTCTACCCTCCCGTGGGTCTGTTCAAGGCTCCTTCCCCGTTTTCCACTCCTGAGTGGGTCTCAGGGCCTGGATGTTTCACAGGATGCAAGTTTCTTCCCTTCCAGCCGCGGGTCTCTGAGCGACAAGTCCAGAGAGGGCACTAAGCTCTCCTTACCCACCTCGAGGTCCCGAGCCCTGACCGCCGACCACCAGGGCTTTTCTGCAGGGTGTGGGGCAGACTCATGCGTGAATTGGACTAAAAAGATGCTTCCAGGAATCCTTGTTTTAAGTGCACTGGAGCAGAGATGGGGAGAGGGGACCACTGGGTTTGCTCAGAATTTGGCCCTGCTCACAGCCAATGAGGCAACATAAGCACCTCTTAAACGAAGCATTCCACACACTGATTTTACACATGACGGTTGTGATGGCTGGAAAAGGCTTCACACAACGAGTGAGTTTGAGCTGCATTTGAAGGAAGAACAGGTCCCTGTAGGTGGAGATGAAAGATAAGGGTGACCCAAGCCATCAGCAGCAGCGGGGGTGGGGTGGCGCCGACTCCCCATGGATGGTGGGCATGGCTGAAATGCAGGAGAGGGCAGGGGTGCGAGGGAACAGCAGGGCGGCAGTAAAATTCCCCGGAAGAGAGGGGACGTGACTGAGATATTATCACATGTATACAACTGAGAGATGATCTGAGGATGATTTCTGGGAGCCTATGGGAAGAGCACGTGGTCATCATCAGTTCTCGGGATCTCTTTTTATGAAGTGAAAACAGTCATGCCTCTGCCTATCTTGTGAGCTGTTAAGATCAAATCGGATAATCTTCAGCGAGCCTTGTAAATGCTAAAGGTTATGACAGACTGTTCCAGTCCCCTTGTCTCTATCCTCCTTTCCTCCTCGGTAACGTGAACCCTGCTGGGTACCTCACTATCTGCCTGGCTTCCTCCTCCATAACGTGAGCCTTGAGTACTTGCTGGGTATCTCGCTGTCCACCTTCCTTCCTCAGTAACGTGAGCCCTGAGTATTTGCTGGGTACCTCGCTGCCTGCCGTACAGCTGGCTGTAGAATTGTCAAACGCACTTGGCTGGCACATAAACAAAAGTGCTCGCCAGGCCTTGGGAGGGCTTTCTGACATGTGGGTGCCTTCTGTTCCCTGTTAGGCTGGAGCTGCAGGAGCCCTCCTAGACCAGACAGAGGACCAAGGCTGTGGCCTCGGGGTGGGGACTGGGGGAGCTCCCTGGGTTTATTGTGTGGGTGAGAGCAAACTTCAGTACCGCTGTGGCATTGGGATTCAGGGTTCCTTCTGGAATGTTCTGAGTGAGAAACAGGAAGTGTGCACAGGTGCGTCTTCTGCGGATTTTATGGTTATCTCTTGGGAGAGCACTGGTGCCTCTGAGCTATGAACCTGCAGAACCACTTCTTCCACTAACGGCCGCCTTTATATAAAGAATGACTTACAAAAGATGCCACTTCAGATGGAGGTATTTGCAGGTGTGGCCTGAAAAATGAACAAAATGACTTTCATCTCAAGGAAAGTACCTTACCTTATTCCCAATGATAGACATTTGAGCTTTCCAGAGAATATTAAAATACAAAAATCTTGTGTCTACCACTTTCTCATGTGATTAATGATGATATTGTTGCGGTTTTTGTTTTGTTTTGTTTTGTTTTTTTACCTATAACGAAATGTGGAAGCTGCTCATAACTCTGAATCAGTGTTATCTAACCAATGTGTGATTACAAAATCGTGTGCTGGTAAAAACCATTCAAGTGCAAGATGGACCAGTCGACTTAGAAGGAATTGGGACAGAAAGGTCCAACGACCAGAGCACAGACTGTGTTGCCGATAGTCTGTACGGAAGTGCCACTTGTTATATTTGGCAGCAGAGAATACCTAAAGTGATCTGAAAACACAGTGAAAATACTGCTTCCTAATTGTATATCAGCACGGGGTCGGACTTTCTTCATAAACTTCAGTCACGGTTCTGCAGCCCACTGAACGCAGATGCAGGCATGAAAATCCTGCTGTCTGAGGTGTAGAGATGTTAGGTGTTTTCACAGCAGCACAAACTGTTGCCACGCTGCTGCTTATTTTGGAAAATGGTTTCTTCTTTAAGACTGTGTTAAGATGTAATGACTTTATCCTTGTAAAAGAAACTAAATTGTTACTTTTTTTTTTTTTTTTTTTTTTTTTTTTTTTTTGAGATGGAGTCTTGCTCTGCCACCCGGGCTGGAGTGCAGTGGTGTGACCTCAGCTCACTTCAACCTCTGCCTCCTGAGTTCAAGCGATTCTCCTGCTTCAGCCTCCCTAGTAGCTGGTACTACAGGTGTTCGGCACCATGCCAGGCTAATTTTTGTATTTTAGTAGAGACGGGGTTTTACCATGTTGGCCAGGCCGGTCTCGAACTCCTGACCTCAAGTGATCCACCTGCCTCTGCCTCCCAAAGTGCTGGGATTACAGGCATGAGCAGCCACCACTCCCGGCCTGATGAGAAAGCTTTTTTGTGCTCTTTAATAAAGTGCATAAGGGTTCCTGAGACCAAAAAGTTTGAAAACCACTGGCTTAAACCGACAAAATTGTTCACGATTCTTCAGTGTATCTTCTAATCTGTTGATGGAGAAAGGACGGTAAGGGTTGCTTTACTTTTTGCCTTTCACAACTCAATGGTGCCGGGACAACTGGGGTATCCACATGGAAAAGGATGGGCTGGACCCTTCCTCACCGTACAAGAAAAGCTCAACATGGATCCAACGTAAGGAGCTGACTGTGAGACCCATTCTGTCAGTCTGCTGGGTACCATAACGGACACCACAGACCGTGCGACTTAGACAATAGCATCTTGTTTCCTTTTTCCTGGAGACTGGAAGCCTGGGATCAAGGTGCGGGCAGGGTTGGATTCTCTGGGGCCTCACCCCATGCTGTGTAGATGGCGTCTTCTCTGTGTCTTCACAGGTTTCTCTTATGTGCATGGAGCACTAAGGACTGTGTCTAAATTATCTTAAAAGAACACCAGTAATACTGGATCAGGGCCTACTCTTAAGATCTTATGGGACCTAAATTGCCAAGCTAAGGCCCTGTATCTAAATACAGTGACATTTTAAGTTTCTGGGGTTGTGACTTTAACATGGGAATCTTGGCGGGGGGTGGGGGATGGGACAGTTCAGCCCATGACACCTTTAGGGGAGAATCCTCGAGAAACTGTTAGCTTGGATTAGGCAATGTTTCCTTGGCTGAGACGTCTAAAGCTATAACAAGCAACTGAAGGGGAAAAGATGGTATCAAAATTAAAAATGTTCATTTCAGAGGATACTATTAAAGTGAAAAGACAACCCACAGAACAGGATACATTATCAGGATAAGGACCTGATATCAAGAATATATTTTAAAACTCTTAATAAAAATCCAATTTAAAAATGGACAAAGGATTTGAATAGACATTCTCCAAAGAAAGACATGTAAATGCCTTAAAAAGCACAGGAGATGTTTAGCTGAATTCGTCATCTTAGAAATGGAAATCAAAACCACTGTGAGATACCACTTCACAACCACTGGGATGGGTAAAATCCCAGTATTGGACAGTGACTTGGTGGTGAATTTGGGAAAACTGAAATCTTGATATATTGCTAGTGGGAAGGGAAGTAAAATGGTACAGTTGATTTAGAAAAGTCTGGCAGTTCCTCAGAAAAGTTAAGCATGAAATCACCATACGACCCAGGAATTTCACTCCTAGGCATATGCCCAAGAAAATTGAAAACATTTTTACAAAAAAAAAATCTTATGCAAGAATCTTCATAGCAGCATTATTTGTAGTAGTAGAAACAGTCCAGGTGTCTGTCAAGAGGTCACTCACTGTGAGATTCCACTCACCTTGGACGTGAAAGATGTCAGCACCGAAGGTCATGCCAAAGGTCATGCACTGTACGATTCTCCTCACAGCAGATGTCCAGAATGGGCAAATCCAGAAAAACGGAAGTCGGCTGGCGATTGCCAGGTGCTGGCGCAAGGAAGGAGCAGGTGCTGACTCTTAATGGGTTCAAAGTTTCTTTGGCCCGTGGTGAAAAAGTCCCAGAATTACATACTAGTGGTTGATGTGCAGCTTTGAGAATGTGCTTAAAAAGACTGAATTGTATCCTTTAATATTGGGGCTTTTATGGTTTTTAAATTCCCTTCAATTTAAAAAGGAACTCAAGAACTTCTTTGGTGTTGATATTTAGATGGTGAAAGAGACAGTATCCAAAACAAGTTACTATGTAACTCATGTCGCCAGAGTTAAACTTCATTTTCTGAGGATCTTAAAGGAAGTGTGTGAGCCTAGGAGACACAACGATCCTACACTAGATGTTACACCCCATCTTACTGATTTCTATCTCACATAACCATATTCAGGGAAAACCGACATGTAAACGTGAGCTGAATGCTATGCAGAGGCACACTCCTCTTACCCGGATGATCTTTAGCGGCACAGTAAGAGATGAGGTCATAGCAACGTTAGTTTAGTTAAATTTCTATGGCAACAGAAATTTGGCACATCTGATGAGTTAGATCTCTCTGCACAGCTCCTAATGGGGTTGCCCATTTCTGTCTGGTGTCTGTGTATATTCTCGCTGTGGAAATAAGTGATAGCACCTGCACAAACACTTGCCCGGAAACGTGCACGAAGCTGGTGAAGGCAGAGGACAGGCGAGAGGGAAGCATGGCTCAGCCCTGGCAAAGAAGACCGTTATTCCGATCGCAGAAGATTCAGGAACACAATCGTTGGGAAGACTGGTGATGTCCGTGGATCTCACCGCTGTTGTGTTGTATCTGTGCAGCCAGTTATCGGAGCTGTCAGAACCGCACGTGTTGGTATTGGTGTCATCACTCAACGCTTCTGACTTTTCCTGGTGCTGAGGATGACTGCATGTGGCGGAAGCAAAGTACTGACCTAACACAGATCATCAGATCCCAGTTCTTTTTTTTTGAAGGGGGGCAGGATTAGAACCACCCCCCCACACTCCCCAATCCTATAAGAACTGGGATCTGATAATCTGTGCTGTCGAGAGAGGCAGGGTTAGAACGCCCCACTCCCCAATCCCATTGTTGAAAATAATAGTTGGCTTGGGAGGGTTTTTACTCCTAAGGTTGAAGCTGTGCATTTCTGGAGCCTGGGCTGTCAGTCATGGTGGCTGGGGAATGCTGGGGCTGTGGTCGTCCGGCCGCTGGCAGCCATGCTGGTGGGTCCTGCCTCTTTGACATCGTTCATTTCTGAAGCTTGCTTTCCCCGGTGTTGGAAGTAGCAGCACTGGAGGAATGGCCGCCTTCCTACAGCGAAGCTCTGCCAGGAGAGGAGAAGACACGGAGCGTCTGTTCAAGGACGTGACGTTCTGGGCACCGCACCATGCGTTCTGCTTCTCAGCGGTGCCTCTTGGTTGATGTTACCATCACCTGGCATTTCCCAGGAGGTAACTCGCAGATGTCACACTGATGGAAAGCCGCAGCAGCGCAGTTCGAGTCCAGGGCCAGCTGGAGCACATCAGCAAGGTCAGGCTGGACACATGTGCTTGCTGACAGGAAAATGACAGGAAATATGTCATTTCAGGGAAATGACAGGAAATGTGCTTGCTGGCAGGAAAATGACAGGAAGACGACAGGAAAGAGGCCCATGAGGACAGGAACCAGTGGATTCAAGGCAGGGAACCGAAGGAGTGAGTCATCACAGGGTGGGAGGCTCAGGAGCCAGCAGGCAAGTAGGATGTGGCCTCAGGGTGCTGCTGGGTTGGTGAGGGGCCTTCTGTGACTTTTCCAAGAGTGCAGTCAATTATAGGGGTGGGTGCTGGCTCCCGCAGATAAGAGCCAAGCGTCTTGCAGGAGACCAACGTGTGCACTGGGAGTTCCTAGTTGCGTGTCCCAGCATGCGGCCCAGAGGCCCCTGACAAGGCTCAGTGCACCAGGGACACAGTGGACTTTTGGTTCCTGACCCAACGAGGAAGTGAGGGAGTGAGTGAGGGCCGAGACACAGATGCAAGGATGCACAGGATGGGGTGCAGTCAGGTGGAGAGTCATGCTGTGGGGTCCGGGAGAGATGGGTTCGAGAATAAATGGGACCGGGTTGCAGTCAGGTGGAGAGTCATGCTGCTGGGGTCTGGGAAATGTGTTGTGTTTGCTTCTATGTGAACAGCGGGACCTGAGCATGTCTGTGCTTTGACATTTAATCTGTACACTATCCTTGGCAGGGTGTGTATCTCTGTGGCAGAGGACACCGCGGCCACAGTGGATGTCAGTGGCGGTGGCTGGACTCACGGTCCGTGAATGTTACATGATCGAACGTGTTTGGTACATTCTCAGCTCCTGCCCAGGTGCCTCCCGAGTATCCGGTGCTGTGGCTCCCCACACCCTTCCCATCTGTGTGTAGCATGACCACCATCTTCCTACCATGTGTTTGTGCTACCACAGCTGCCATGTCTAACGGGCACTTTGCTTTCCAGCTACTTTCCCATAACCAAACCCTTGAACGACTTTGCCTGCGTTTCAGAGATGATTAGGGTATTAGTCTTTCAAGATTGCTCTGAGGATTTCCAAAAGCAAATGCAACTTACAGGGTGCAAGATATTGGAAATGACAGTAATTATAGATGAGTTTTCTCAGTGTGTTGATTGCGGTAAAATTACATAGCACTCTATTTTTAAGTGTATGGTTTGGAGGCATTAAGTGTGTTCACACTGTGGTGCCACGATCACCGCCATCCATCTCCAGAACTTCCTGGTCTCCCCACGCTTGAAACTCGGTCTACCCAACACCAGCTCTCCTTCCGCCCCAGCTCTGGGAAGCACTACAGGTTGCTTACAAAACAGGCTTTTTCAGTAAGAGAAGGGGCAAGGAAAAGAGCTCTAAAGACTGTCTTGAGATTTGAGGAAGTGTTTTAGGTTTTGCTGTCTGGTTCCCGGTGTAAAGGAACTATTGCGGATGTGGGAAGGTGAAGGTCTGTGATCTCAGGAAGTGCTGGGCTGGGCAGCTTTTCCACTGTGACGGGGGAACTTGCCCTCAAACCCGCCTGAGATAATCGCGTGAGGATGGTGCTGCATTGTGACAGCTCTGAACTTGATCTCCTTGAACGTTGCCAAGTACATAAGCTTTGGCGGTTACCGTCTAATGTCTGCGGGAGACCTAGAATTCGTACATTGTTGACTTTAGAACACTCTCATTTTTATAACACTCTACCTGTTCTCAACAATAGGAAATATGCTGTGTCCTTTTTTTTAATGCCTTAATATTCTGTCTTGTGGTGGCAGTAGTTGCAGCGGACGCTACTTCTGGTTCATGGTCATCGCCAAACACAAGCTTCTGGAAACCGTGTGAAAAATGAAGGGGAAAGTGCTTTTCTGCAAAGGGCTTTTTTGAACATCCTGTTTTTTTCTGGAATATCTGTTGTGGTGTAAAACGTTTTCATATCTAGGGGTTTGTAACGTGTTTTATACTGGTTAGCTTTGAAACCCCATGTTTTTGCATGTCATGGGGCTGCTTTATCCTATTCTATGATATAGCTGGTTTGCAACACTATTGGTTATTTCACTTTAAAAACCAAAGCAGCTTACAGATTGAGTGTGATTCCTGTAAGAATTTAATTGTAAAATTGATTTGTGTTCAATAAGCTTACTGGAATGGCTAGATCCGTGGACAAAAAGATAAGAACATGTCAAGTCTCTGGGCCAGGAAAGACTTCCAAATAATACAAGTGATACACGGTAATTTCTTAACAAACAATTAGATTTAGTATATAACTGGTTAAAACCTCTATATTTTCTATTATAGCCATTCCACAGTGCCCATGGGGGTGGGCTGCAGGACTGCCTATGGAATCCAAGGTCTGTGGGCACTCAAGTCCCTGCAATAAAATGGCATCGTGTTTGCATATGACAGATGCACATCCTCCTGCAGACAGTCATGTCAGGGTTGCTCGTAACAGCTATACCATGCACGGTCAGCAGTGACGGGTGTGGGATCACACTGAATCTCATGTGTTTTGCTGTCTGTGTCACTGTGTCCCGTGTAAACGGGAATCATTTGTAGCTTAAGGTAAAATAGGTAACAGGAAACACTACAGAATGGGCACGAAGGCGCGCCCCTCATTACCCCGTGTTACAGCCAAGCATCTGCCTCCTGGGGAAGAATCTGTTCTGTGGGGAGACTAGATGTTGATGATTTCCGGATGTGTGAAGGGAAACTCCCTCCGAGAAGCGTGGCTTTGGCCGGAGCACATCAGACGAGAGTTAGCGTGGCATGGAGTTTCCACAGTGCCCCTCAGGCCTGCTGCTGCTCTCCTCTCCCCACCCCTGGCCCTGACTCTTACCAAGGGAGGCAAGTTCAGCTCCAGCTGAGCCCCGCACAGGGCTGTGGGTCTCTAGGGCTGGTGCCCACCTTCGCCTGAACAGGCTGTGTCAGAGGAGGGTCTGGCTGTACTTGAGCTGTGAGAGATGCTCTCAGAGATCCAGCATCCTGAAAACCCAGGTGCTGAAGGTTCCTCCTCTTCCACCATCCTGCGGGGAAGGGGGTCTTATCCTGCTTCCCCTCAACCCGAGCTGACTTCTTGTCTGTTCTGTATACCTAGGTTTTCAGAGCAGTTATTGTTAATCATCTAGCAGACAAACAACCATAAGGTGACAGCCTGGGAGGGTAGACGGCGCTGGAAGGTAGTTTCCTGAATAACAGCGTTCAGTTTCCTGTTTTGCCATCATTTGACCCAAGGCCCCAAGATAATTGAAATACCGTCAGCCAAACACCGATTTTTTACCTGAGGTTTTTATTTTTTCTTTTTAAGTTATGGGTGCAAACTTATAACCAGGGACCTGACAAAAGAGAAGGATTTATTTGCAAAGTGAATGTCGGGGATGGTTGGCATTGGCCAACTCTGACTAGCAGGGACCCAGGCTGCTTCCGTTCTGCCGCCCGACTCCTGACCCTCCAGCTCCTGCCCCTGTTCCCACCAGCAGGAAGAGGAGCGGGGAAGGTGCCTTTTCCCCTTTAAGGGGATGAGGTGAGAGTTGCACCTGCCAGTTTGCTAGTCCCTGGGGTGATTCTCCAGCATGGGTGGGAGTTGGGTTTGGAGGCCTGAGCCCCGTGAAGCTGGGGTTGCTGTTCCCTGAGCAGCAGGAAACTGGACTCTGGGAAGTGGGGTCAGAGGGTAGCATCCGCAGGAGGGGCCTCTCGTCCCGTTTGACATCTTCACTGCAAAAGGGGGTGTGGGCTTCATGGTCCATTGACAAATAGAACGTTATTTTTGTGTTGTTTTTTAAGCACATCGAATCCTAATTCCTTTGGCCTTTACTAAAGTGGCATTTTGTAATTCCACATGATTTCATTGATATACTCGCAGGAGAGAATGCTTCCTGTAAACCAGAAGGATCTCTGAGACGGTTCTCGGCCCATAGAGAGTTCATTTTCCCAAGGTTAAAGACACAGCCTCAGGCGGGGTTGAGGACACACTGCAACAGCCTCAGGAAGTCCTGGACATGTGTCCAAGGTGTTTGGGACACAACTTGGTCTTACACATTTTAGGGAGACGTGAGACATCAATATATATGAGATGTACGTTGGTTCGGTCCAGGAAGGGAGGCTCGGCTCCAAGCGGGGATGGGTTTCCAGGTCACAGGTAGATCAGACAAATGTGTTTCTGGTGTACCTTTCTAGAGGAAGCAGCCAGATCCGCATTTATCTCCGTGTGCAGATGGGGACTTTGAATTCTCTCCTCTGTCCATGAGGAATTTCCTTGTGGATCGGTTGTGAGGGAGGTACGTGGCTTTTTTTCCTCCTCCCCCCAGTAGCTGTCTCTCTTCGGAAGAGCATGGGAGGCAGGTTTGCTCTAAGCTCTTCCTCACCTTGACGTCCCTTTATCGTAGTGATTTTGGGGTCCTGAGATGTAGTTTCAACTTCATGTTTCTGAACACACTGGCACTGGAAACAGTATTGTAGGAGGCATCTAACTTACTTAGAAGAAGAATCTATTTGGAAGGACTTGAGCACATTCCTCCTTGAGAGAACCAAGCCTTTGTTTAGTTTGCTTTGCCCCGAGGCTGTTACGCTGCCCCAGGCTGTGCGGCCTTAGAAAGCTGTGCCCCTCTGAGCTACTGCCTGTGGAATCTGGTGACTTTGAAGTTAATCCAGCAGCTACATGTTTTGGAAAGCAGATTGCCTCTTAAAGTGTTGGTGATTATGATTCTAGCACTAGAATTTCAGTGTGTATTTTCCACCTTCTTACTTTGTCTCCTCATACACTGAGATGCTGCTGCATTTGCCCTTAGGCTTCACGGAGGGAGGGTCAGTTCTGACCCTTTCTTAGATATTGACCTTGAACGGACAGAATCGAGATTCAGAAAAACTCTCGAGCTGTGAGAGTGTGCTGATATCTATGTAAGTGGGGTTCATGTGTCAAACTCAGGTTTAAGAAAAACCAATTCTAGGCTGGGCATAGTGACTCACACCTGTCATCCCAGCACCTTGGGAGACTGAGGTGGGCAGTTCACTTTTGAGCCCAGGAATTCGAGACCAGCCTGGGGAACATAGCAAGACCCTGACTCTACAAAAAATTAAATAGGAGTGGTGATGTACACCTGTGGGCCCAGCTACTCGGAAGCTGAGGCTGGAGGTTCACCCAAGCCTGGCAGGTTGAGGCTGCAGTGAACCATGATAGCACCACTGTACTTATGGTGCACTGTGCCTGAGTGACAGAAGAACAACCACCCCCCACACACACAAAGTATCAATTCATGCAGTGGCCAGTTCTGCTGGGACCACCTGTTAAGGCTACTCTGGGCCTCACGGTGTGAGAAGGGTCTGTCCAGCGGTGAGAAGGCGTGGCTTGAAGGCCTAAAAGCCAGTTGCTGTGGTTCAGCATGACTGCGGGTGTGGAGTTGGGGGAACGGCTCTCCATGGCATGAGTGGGTAAACGGATGGGCTTCCAGAACGAGCCCCTGTGACTTTGCCTGGTTTGCATCCGTCCAATACAAATCCACAGGCTCTTACTCTAGCAGCTTCTGCCGGGGCTGATGGACTGGCCTGGGGACAGAGGGTGCCCTCAGAGCCTCAGGGTGCTGTCTGGTTTAGGAAGAGCACTTAGTCACCTAGATCTAGGATTTATGGCACTACAAGGGGACTCGTCACACTCGGAGCAGCATCCATCTGCATTCTAGACTTGGTTCTAGGTGAAGTATTTTGGAGCCTGTTGGTACCCTGTGTTCTGTTTATGTGTAAAACAAGTTAGAGTTATAACTAGTTAAAACCTATTTTTAAAATTTTGCCACAGAATATGGCAATTGTGGTGGAGCCTGGCCAGAGACCCCCACACTTGGACGCTGCCGAGTGCTGGGGCTGCAGGCGTTGACTGCATCTGCTGTCCCTCCCGGCGTGTCTGTGTTCTTGACACGGGCGCCCATCGAGGCTCGGCCTGTGAGAATCGTGCCACCGTTTGTCTCCGTGTTCCTCTGAGGTTCCGCAGACTTCACGGTCCCATGGCAGAGCGTACGGTATCTGTTTGCATCCTGATTTCCCCAAACCCCAGGACAGGCCAAGAGTTCGTTACACACAACTGCAGAGGGCCCCGTGGTGTGGATTTGCGGTGACACAGCCTTTCCCCAGCTCGGCCTTCGTCTCCAGAGTTGGCTTTAGGGCGATAGAAGCTTCCTTCAGACTGGGGGGCCCTGAAGCTTTGGTGCTAGGAATTCGGTGACCAGCACGGATGATACCCCATTTCTCTGCATTTGTAGCAATAGTTGTTAACATGACCACGAGATGTACAGAGGAAGGAAAAAGGGGGTTTTATTTTCAGAGTAACACTCTGTGCTTTGGGAAATGTGGTCTTGGGGGAGCTGTAAGCACACGCCCCTCAGGAGGAGAGGAGGCCGCGGCGTTACACGTTCCGGGGTTTGTTGGCTGTGTGTGTTCATCGGGCTCAAGGAATGTCTGAACGTTTACAGGGAAAGTGGGGTTTGTTCATCCGGTTCGTGCAATGTCTGAACACTTACAGGGAAAGTCTAGCACACATGCAGTGAGTTAACCTGTAACATCCATGTTCGCCTTGGGGCGAGCGTAACATTTGAAATGAGGTGGACTGGGCGTGTCATATACAAAGGTGAGCTGTTGGGTGCAGATGTTTATGCGCAGCCTCAGTCACAGACAGGACTGGCTCAAGGTCTGCAGCTTGTGGCGGGAAAGGACACTCACGAGGTCATTCTGTCCAGTTGGGGCTGCCGGCAGGGTCCCGGGGGGGGTTGTCTGGTCAGCCAGCGTCTGGAGTCCACCCAGGTCCCGTGGACAGCGTTCCTCTAAACCAGGCTTCTGATTGTGGAGGAGACTTCATGCTGGTTAACACACTTTACAGGAGTACTGCCGTGGGGCTTTGGGGTTGACCTTCCCTATGATGCCAGTTACATTTCTCTCCAGATCTCATCATAGCCACAGAGATTGTACCTCCTCTGACAGCTGGGGGTGCCATGTTGATATAGTAATTTATTGTATTAAACTTTTTATTACTATTTTAATAACCTTTTTTTTTTTCTTTTTAAAGAGATAGGGTATTGCTGTGTTACTCAAGCCAGTCTTGAACTCCTGGCCTCAAGCAATCCTCCCACCTCGGCCTCCCAAAGTGCTGGGCTTATAGACGTGAGCCAGTGCGCCCAGCCTACAGCCATGTTTTTAAAACTCAGCTGTTTAAAAATCCTACTCCTTTCACCCCCTCAAGCAGGCTGGTTGGCCTTGTGCAAACTGGGGTGTCACGATCTTAGCCTCCCCCTTTTATTTTTCTCTTTGGCCTCAAGTTCTGATGAGAACAGCAGTTACAAAATGGGCATTAGGTGATTCTTCCGTTACTAAAGCCAGAATTCTCACCAGTTGGAGATGTTTGTTCCCAGGATCCCAGAAAGCTGTTTTGAATCAAGCCCGTAGTAAATAAGTAAGGAACTAAACTCTTGGTCCTCTACTTAGTACCAGGGGAATGGGTTAGTTGCTGATGCCCTTTGATCTGTGCTCACGTGCTGCATCTCATCACGGGAAGCAGAGTTGCCCTGTGGAATAAAGCCCGGCTCATGGTGGCAGGTCGAGACGCTCGGGGCTGTCAGTCCCTTATACAGCGGCAGACTTGGAGACTCAGCATCGCGTGCAGAGCCCGGGCAACCGGAGTGCATCCACTTTAGAGACCACACGGACGGTCGGTAAGGTGGACGTCCGGGCATATGGCCTTGATAGGCCCACTGCGAGATGAATTAGGAATTCGTTAGCAAAGAAATCAAACTCGCCTATGGGTCCCAGCTGCTTGGAAGGCTGAGGCGGGAGGATTGCTTGAGCCAGAAAGTCAAGGCCGCGATGAGCCATGATTGTAATACTGTACTCCGGCCTGGGTGACATAGCGAGACTCCAAGTCAAAAAAAAAAAAAAACACAAAAAAACCCCTCAAACCTTACTCTTCATAGCAGGAGGGAGAATTTGTCAAAGTAACTGCAACAAAATCTTAGATGATATAATTTCAGTGGCTAAGTGAGCTGTCCATCCCACGTGGCTGGCTCACAACGCAACAGAGCCAGGTGCTGCTGCAACTGCCCCCCTCCCCACCCGATTGCTTGTGGACATTTTCTGTTTCCCCATATCTCCCTTTTGGATACATAGCTCGCTACTTTATAGCTAAGCATCAGTAAAACAGGTTGTCTATTTTGAAAAGTAACTATTATGTCTTTTAAGGACAGAAAATGAAGCAGGTGACAATAGCATGGCGATCTGGTGAATAGATTTAGAGGAATATTTAATACTTGGCACCACTCTGAACCCTTCTTCTCTCATGCTAAGTTACAGCTACCGCCTTCTAGGACAAAACACTTTGAGCTCTGTGAGTAGGAATTAAACATGTTCTAAATCAGAAGTTTTAGTTAAGCAGTATTTTACGTGAATGCCCAGATCCTAAGTGTTTACTGTACTGGGGTGTGGTGTTGAAGAAGGAACGAGGGCTTGGGGCTGTGTTTATGGTGCAGCGTCCGGGTTCCCATATGTGAGATGAGGGCCATGAGACACGGCCTGGAAGGTTCAGACTGTGGGATTGAATGGATCTACCCACTCCTGGAAAGCCTCAAGTCTAACTTGACTTGGGCTGGTTTTAGGGAGATGCTGGCAGCGCTGCCCTCACAGGTTACCGGGAGGGGCTCTGGCACCGTCCCCGTCAGGTGTCTCATGATCAGTCCAGCTTGCTCTTCTCAGAAGCTGCTGGTCGTGTTCTCGTTCCTGTTGTTTGTTGCGTGTTATTTAGGGTTCTGTTCATGTGGGGACCTAGGAATTTTTCACAGTGAGAGGAGAGCCGCTGAGCCGCCTTCCTGCCTGGACGCCAGCCCCACGGAGGACCGTAACTGCTTGAGGTTGGCTTCTGCCCCCGGCCTCACCTGTGGAGGCATTGATGCAGTGGTACTTTCTAAGCTCCTGGGGCACACAGTGCTGTTGTGTGGATCCACAGGCCACTGTGGCGTCCAAGCACGTGCTCCCGGAGGAGAGGACTCTGCGGGCACTGATAGTGGGAGCTGGCTGAGAGTCCAGCAAGTGAGACTCCCTGTGACGTGCACAGCTGCCATCTGCACAGCCCCTCCTGACGCCAAGATGGTCGTGCGATAAATGTACAAAGCGCGTCTCCAGCAAAAAGCCGCCAAGTGTCCACATCCAGGATATCCACCACGGTGGCCTTTTGGTGTTAATCCGATGAATGTGAGCGGCAGGTGGTCTGCATTGAGTGTGACTGTGCCACTGCAGTTTTGTTCTCATGTCTTGATGAGCATGAACGGTTCCTGACGAGGGTAGGTAAGGATGCTGTGACCTGAGACTCTGCAGTATTGTAGCTTGAGGAACCAAGGAGTTCTTCTCTCTTGCAAAGCCGTCAGGGAGGATGTTCCAGGCTGGTGACTGCTCCATGAGGTATTCAGAGATCCAGGTTTCTTCCCGACCCCTGCTCTGCATTCCCAGGGACATGGCTGTCCTTGCTGTGGTTGGGACTGGGTGATTGCCATGCTGGCAGGGGAGGCTTAAGGTGAGAGTGGCCGTGATTTACCTAAGTTACATAATGGCAGGGAGCCTGGGAGTAAAGTGTAGCCGTAGCCTGGAGGATGGATGATGGATGTTGGTGAACGACTGGCTGCACTCACCGCACCTGTCCCAGGAATGGGGAAGGATGGCTGAGTATGCCATTCAATGGTACCTGGTTCTTTCAGATTTGACTTCCTTATGGATTTTCTGCTGTAAAGAGGAGAGAGCCTGTGGTTCTAGGCCAAGCATCTCACTCATCTCATAACATCTTGTATCCCTCAGCCAACATTTATGTCAAGTTTTAGAAGTCCTATCAAACTGGCAAGCATTTCTCAATTTGGTTTAACCATTGGATTTTATATCTGTGTCTGCATGTCTATTTTACATCTATGTGGTTATTTGACACTCTGTAGTACCTTTGTAATAGGTTCTCTTTGGTGGAAGTTACTTTCAACAAACCCTTGCTGCTACTTGAATTTTCAAGGTTGCAAGTAGAAAGGAGAGAATAAAAACCACATCTTCTCTAATTTTAAAATTTGTTGTTTCTCAAATCACACCAGAAGTACAGATATTACAAATTACAAAAGCAACCAGAATCAAGGTTAAGAGATTTCTGGGCGATTCTGGCTAATCAGCAGTATTTGCTGAGGTGTGTGCAGCAGACCAACATGCCAAAAAGCCCGGGACGGGGGAGAGATGGGAGGCCAGGCTGTGACTTCGGAGGTGCTGTTGCCTCAGGGAGAGGAGCTAGATGTAGAGAGGATAAATGGACACAGGTGTGACCACCGCCATCCTTGCCGTGGCACGGAGGTCTTTGTACAGGGACCTTTGTGAGCTGAGTTAAAAATTGAAACAGAGAGTGCAATGCATTCTTAGTTTTTAAAATAAAATGCTAATAGAGAACATTTTGTTTGTAAGAATGTAAAATGTTACATCTTTGTTAAAGAATAATAATTTGCTTCTGAGATCTTTGTGACTGAGATTTGAAATCTTAAGTATGGTTTTTTCTTCCATGTTTTATACATATGCACGTATACACATACATGTAAGGTATATAAAAGGAAAATAAGCATATCTGTATTCACATTTATATACACTTCCATAATGTGTATACTTCTAGTCACACATAAGTCTAAGAGACTATGACTTGACTTGATAACCATGAGAGGGTAATTAAATAATTTATCTGCTCTTAGCCTTGCTTTTGTATGTGAGCAGGGACCCTGCGAAACGCGCCTCCCGCGTTCCAGGCCTCACACAGCCCGTGCCAGGTTTTGGAAGCAGGAGTTTGTCTGCAGCCACTTCGGGAAACATGTGGTTGCCAGGATTGCCTAGAGCTCCAGGCTGTCTCCAGTCCCAGCCTCCCTGGGGTAGAAGCTGCCCTACCAGGGGCCTGGACATGGACGTTAGGGCCTGGAGCCAGGGAGCGCTCCTGAAGCGGGGGGCTCCCCTCACGGTTGGGCATGAGAACCGAGGATAGGAGGCGGAACCAGCCTCGGGCCAGTGCACGGCCTCCCTGAAGTGCTTGCGGGAAGCCCCAGCTGTACTTTGCTGACCCCATAGACAGCACCACACTCTGTGAGATCCCCCTGGCCCACCCCTCAGGTTCCTAAAATGATGAAGGTTTCCTGAGCTCTGAATTTTTAGGTCTAGGCTAAAAAGTCCTGGGACAGGCTCACAGGGTTCTTTATGTAGAAATGATGAGTGTGCTGGTGACTCAGAGCAGGCACTGTACCCTCACTCCAGGGTCCTTTGTGCCAGGTGGAAACGAGCGTGTGGGTCACCCAGAGTCCCTGCATCCTCACTCCAGTCACTGCTCTTTGGTTTCTTAATTAAAAGCCTAAAAGCCTTGATAATGAAAATGCATTCTCCCCAGAGAGTCGAGTTTCCGGTTATGGAGGCTCACCTGTAAATGCCGTGCCAGGTCAAATATGCTGAGATCTGGGCCAGGTCCTGCTTCCTGCTCACGGCCAAAGCAGGTACTTCATTTGGGAGGTGACCCAGGGGGATATCTAAGAGGCCTGCCGGTCCCCGAGGGATGAATCCGCTGGCATTCACATTCTGCTCCGGCCTCCATCAGCTCCTTCCTACCTGCAAACTGCCAGCTTTGACGTTGCCATCATTGGAGATATGTTAGGGACTTGGTATGGGTTGATGCCCATAGGACCAGCAGATGGTGGAAAGGTGGGAACCAGGGCTGGGAGGGTGGTGACCACGGCCAAACTGAGAACCGTGGTGGGCTGGGAGGTCCATCTTCTGTCTGAAGTGTTTTTTAAAATAAAAAACATTGTCTCAGGAGCATGAGAGGGCAGGCCACAGACGGGGAGAACGCATCTGTAAAAGACTCATCTGAGAAAGGCTGTTATCCAAACCGTGCAAGGAACTCTCAAAACTCAACAAGAAAATGAACAACCTGATTAAAAATGGACCAAAGACCTGGACAGATACCCTAACAAAGAAGATACACAGATGGCAAATCTACACGTGGAAAGATGGCCCGCGTCTTATGTCATAGGGCGAGGCGTCACTGTGCACCCATCGGCCTGGCCAAAACCTGAACTCCGACACCACCACGTGCTGGTGGGTGTGTGGGCATCAGGACCCTCACTCATCGCTGGAGGAAGTGGGGCAGCTCCTGTGGGAGGCAGCATGGCGGTTTTCCGTGGAACTAAGCTCTCTGACCACAGAAGCAATCACAGTCCTGGCCGTTTACTCGGAGGAGCTGAAAGTTTACTTCCATGCGGAAATGTGCACACAGACATTGACAGCAGCTTTATAATTGCCAAAACTAGAAAGCAACCAAGATGCCCTTCAGCAGGTGAATGGACAAACTGTGGTATGTCAGATACTGGGATATTATTCAGCACTAAAAAGAACTGGACCCCTAAGCCATGAAAATACACAGAAGGATCATAAACGCATGTTGCTAAGTGAGACTCCAATCTGGAAAGGCTGCCTGCTGTCTGAGTCCAACCACAGCACAGTCTGGAAAAGGCAAAGCTGTGGAAACAGTAAAACAATCAGCGGCTGTCAGGGATTGGGGAGGGGAGAGATGAATGGGAGGAGCATAGGGGGTGTGTAGGGTGGGGCAGCAACTCCAGGTGGGGCTTTCATGGGGGATCCATGCCGTTCCACGTCTGTGAAACCCACAGAGTGAGCAGCAGCAGGCCGAGTCCTCGTGTGAGCTGTGGACTGTGGGTGGTGGTGCCGTGTTGATGCGGGTCTGTCGGTCGTAGAGACATGCTGGTCTGGTGAGGGCAGGAGAATGATGGAGGCTGTGCCTGTGCTGGGAAAGGATATGTGAGGACTCTCTGTACTTTCCTCTTGATTTTGCTATGAACCGAAAACTGCTTTTAAAAACGTCATTGAAAAGGCAAACAAAAAAGTGCTGGCCAGACAACATCAGTGTGAGGGTGTGGCCTGTGTTCTACGTTCAGAATTTCCCTTTTAGAATACACGTATCTAAATTTTTCAAAGTTAAACCTTTGCATTAAGTAACTCACTACCAAGTTACAGTATCAGCTTGAGCACTGCCAGGATGGCCAGGATCCTGTATCCTGACAGGCTTCTCCCCTTACAGGTGCAGTTGACGTCCATGGCCACATCCCAGTAAGCGGCAGGGCTGGAATCAGGAGTCAGGCTTTGCGGGACAGAGAGGAAGTGAGATCTTGTAAGCACGTGGCTGAGGGCGGGCAGGGAGGAGCCCGTGGCGCAGGGAGCCGGCAGGGATGACTTTTTGACCAGTTTTCCTTATCGCTGAGGCCTTCTTAGACTTGGGGAGTTGGGAGTCCCCACTCTCGGGTGCCTCAGAAACCAAAGGCTGCTTGTAATGCTCAAGTTCCAGATGCCTCAGGGGGAGGTACCTGGGTTGTTGGGTACAGTTCCGTTATTTGCTGCTCGGTGGGATTTGCCCGCAACATTTCTGATTGTTTTTAAGAGCTGATGTTTGAGCTGCTTAAAATCACATATGGATGTCGATTTATCTATAAAAGTTAAGAATGGAATTTGAGTGCAAAGAGTTGTGAAAATGCTCAAGGTTATGTACTAATGTATACATTACATTTGTGGAAATATTTGAAAGTGCAGGATTTACATTAAACACTTCTCTTGATTTTTGTAATATCTACCTGTCATTTTCCCATTTGATTAATAGATGTCAGAGGGCTTAAATTTTGAGTGCCTGAATTCACTGAAATTAAAACTTCTTACATCAAATGTAATTAAACTGAATGTAGCAACAGTGCGTGCTTTTATAAGTACTGATTAAAAAATATATAAAAACACATATCCATGAACATGCAGATGGGGGCAACATATTAAACCATGGAAGTAGAATTAGTATTGTTTTCTGAGAAGACAAATTTTTAAAAAGCTAAGGGGTCTTATAACTTTCTAGTTTCCAACTTATTTGCCCTAAAGTGGAAGATTGACAGCAGCAGAAGAGGAGATCCTGGGCCAGTGCAGGCTCTGGGAGCAGCGGGGTGAGTGCTGGAAGGAGCTGGCTGGAGGCAGAGCCAGGGAGGTGCTCAGACAGGCCAGGACGGCCTCAGGGCACGCGGCTCAGTGAGTGAGAAAAGGTTCACATTTCTTGGAGAGCCCTTGACTCTGCCCACGGAAAACCCAAACTCCTTCCAACGGGGATGTGCATCTCATGTAAAAGTTGTTACTCCCAGAAAGAAAGCCAGTGGATGTAGAAATTTTATGTATGCAGAAATAATTTCAAATTTGTTTCTAACCTTATCCTTTTCTTCCCCCATCTTAATGTGTGGTGACTTTCTGCAGGTGACGCACACATCTTAGGAGAGCGCTGTATTTCAGTTGCTGTTGGCTCTGATGTGACTTTGTGGTGTCCGATGTTCTTGTTCTGAGGTTCTGCCCAGAACGTGGCTCCTCCCTGCTGAGCGTTGCTTGTTGAAGGCCCGTGTGGAAACTTTCCCTGTAAGCTCGTTGACCGCAGCAGTCTTGGTTAAGAAACCTTTGGACCTCCTGAGACTTCACACAGCCTTCTAACCTTTCTAGTGTGTCCTTTTCATTTTACTGTTCCCCATTAACCCAGATGTTTTCTAGAATGTAAGTAATTGCTGAATGCACGGTGGGGGGTGCCCTCCGTTGGCTCTGGGGAGAAGCATCGCTGTTTCTCCGGGTGGAGCTTCCCGCCCACCATGGTGTGCTCCAAGACGCAGCAGGGTTCTTTGGCAGAAATAATCGTCGAAGGCCTGCGTCTCCGTGGCAGGGTGGCTGTGGGTATGGGACCTCGCGGCCATACCGGCCCCTCCCCATCAATGGCACCACGGAGAGGAGCAGGGGGAGGCCTGGGATCTGTCTCCAGAGTCACAGATGTGCTTCCGAGACTGCGTCGTCCGTTTGTAACTAGACATGCAGAGAAAGTGTTGGAGATCAGCAGGAGACGGTGTCTGTCCCTAATGAGCTCAGGCGTGCCCTTGAGAGGGTCAGGTTTCTGTGCGGCTGATCTGGACTCAGCCTGGCTGTGGCAGTGCAGGTGACTGCTGGGCTTTGGCAAGGCTGCACCCACTATCCATCTGAAATGTCCCCCTTCCCTGGCTCGCGGTGCCAACTGGGCCCCCAGGCCTGATTTCCCGCCAGGACGGAGGCCCTGTGTATGTGTCGGGGATGGGGGAGGTGGGGGTCCTACTTTATTGCCGTATCCAATGGCACGCGGGGTCAGCACTCAGGAAACATGTGCTGTGTGGGTCAGCGATTGAGTTCAGAAACCTGGAAAATTCAGCAGTGTAGGCTTTGGGCATGACCCGTCCAGCCTTGGGGCTCTTTCTTTCTCTGAATTTCCTTCCATGGCATCCTCCTCATCCCAGGGGCCCCTGTTCCCATATGGCTGTTGGCAACTTCACAGGTTCCTCTGCCTCCCCTCCCGGGCCCTGGTGTGGCTGGGGCAGCTAGTAGCTGTGCAGACCCCACAGCCGGTAGATCGTTGGTGCCAACGCCTTGGGCCTGGTTTACTTGAGTCAAGGACGGCAGTACATGGCTGAGCCCACCCCGAATGCCTGGATCGGAAGGCCTTGGGTTGCAGAGGGGTGGGGGTTGGATATTGAAGGACAACCTGCAAAGCAGAAGGGGAAATGGCTGTGCTGATGGGCAGCTAGAGGAGTCTGTGCAGAGCCTGGGACCCAGTGCAGACACAGAGCTGACATGGGCAATGCAGTGACACGGCCACCGTGGAAGTGGGCAAAGTTACAGGCTTCAGACCGATATGGAGGGGCTGGTCTAAAACGATCCTCATTTTCCTTTAATCCTAACAATTGCTGGCTTACAGGGTGGGGGAGTGAGATCTGTGGTGGTCGCGAGGAGAGACAGGGATTTTAATTAAACCCCTCTTTCTGGGAGAGGGGAGTAGCCGTTTCTGTAGGGCGGTGAGCATCGTCATCTCAGGCAGCTCAGGCTGCTGTAACGAAACACCATTGACTGAGCGGCTTATGAACAACAGGAATTTGTTTCTCACAGTTCTAGCGGCTGGAAGGCAGGATCAGGGTGCCGCACGAGTGAATTCTGGTGTGGGCTCTTTCCTGGTTGGCTCACACCTCTCTGGCCCTGACACAATGGGAGGGTGAGGGATTTGCTGGGCCCCTTTCTGAGGCACAAATCCCATTCAAGGGTCTCCAGCCTCGGGAACTCATTACCTCCCAAAGGCCTCCTGACAGCATCACATTGAGGCTGAGGATTTCAACCTGTGTTTTGAGGGGCAGGCAGGCAGTTTGTAACCGTCACCCTCTTTGTGTATTTCTGACTCAACATTGAGTCTGCCTTTGGCTCTCCAGTGGACAGAGCCTGTGTGGACACTGAGCAAGGTCAGAGCTGCAAGCATGTACACATCGGGGGCAAGGGAGCTGCCAGGGGTGTGAGAACGGGGTTTCAGCATCAATCGGAGCTGCTTTCCTGGCAAATGTACTCATAAGCTATCCTGGCAACATTTGCTTTTCACGAAGAGTCGATGAGGCAGTGGGGGCAGCAGGCGGTGTTGCCAGAAGCTTGGAACTGATGAGCAGCAGAGAAGGGGCAGAGGCCACGACCTTGGGGTAGTCAGCAGTGCCAGGTGTCTGCCCTCCAGGCCTCACGTCTGTGACTGTGTAGAGACCGAGCCGACCGGGGCTTGCCGGCCAGTGTGGCTCTCATACAGGTGATTATCGCGTTGTGCTTTCTATGTAATGTTCCCTCAACCCCATGCCCACCCCACCAATTTCTGTGCCTAGCAGAAATGATGCTGCGTTTCCTTGATGAAGCCTTGAGTTTCCTGTGGAGATGTAGGAATAGCACGATTTGGCTCACGTCAAAATACTTTGCAGTGAAGCTGCACGGAAGAGGTTTCTAGGCTTCCATTTGACGTTTTCAACAATGCCTGAGTGTTACAGGACCGTCTTGCTTGTTAAAAAGCACCAGATGAAAAAGGCTACTGGTTAATAAAGGAGACTTTTTACATTAGCACAGAGAGGGTGGCTTGAGATAAATTCAGCGTAACGTAGGTGTGTTGGTAAGCCATCAAAAGGACCATCTCTCTGCTGGTGACACATGTTTTCCGGTATTGGTTTTGTTCTGTAAAAGGATGACTGGCATTCGGCAGAGTCATTCCAGAATTCACCTGGAAGGCGTCCACATGGTGCCTTGTTTTCTCCTGACATTCTGGGCACCACGAGGGATTATTCCTGTCTTCAGCACTAGCAGGAGACTTTTCCTGAACACCTGCTCCTCTTTGGCGTTGTGGGTGTGAAGGGGTCAGAGTGAGCCTGTCTTCATGGAGTTTTCAGACACCATGGGGATAGTGTGGCTCGAGTGTCGGGCTCGGGTGGGAGGGAGACTTTCCCCAGAAAACAGCTGCCGTTTCCAGGACGGCCCTCGAGCCCTCCTCCCTCTGTTCCTCTGCGTCATGTCTGAATTAAGGCTGTTCTATCGTAGCGGGGGTGTCATGTTAACTGGAAGTGTGCTTTTTTACTGGGCAGTAAGTAAATTAATGGTACATTTGCCAAGGACAGCGAGGTTTGATTTGATGAATCCAGTGGGGGAAAGGAGAAGGGGCTTGGCTGTGTGGGGATGTATGTGATGGGAGCAGAATGGAGTAGCCATGCAGGCTGTTGGGATGGAGGGGCCACGCCCACTTTTCCATGGGATCCGTCGCTGTTTGTGCCACTAGACCTGAACCTCTGTCTCTACTTCTAACACCCATATAGTGAGGAAGCCCCTGATGCGCCTGAGTTGTTACTTCCCATGGCCATCGCTGAGAAATGCCCCAGACGCCTCTCCAGGCTGGTGACGGCCCTGGGGCTGGACACTGGCTTTGTCCTGAGTTGTTTCTTCTTGTGGCCATCGCTGGGAAGTGCCCCGGACACCTCTCCTGGCTGGTGACGGCCCCAGGCCTGGACACTGGGTTCGTCCTGAGCTCTGCGAGGGGCTTTGGCTCCACGTGCAGCAGGCATCTGTGCATCCCTTTGGATGTGAGATGTTGGCGCTCGGCTTGGAGGCCAGCGCAATCTGGGTGTGGTCAGGATCCAGTTCATCCTTTGGAGAGAGAGCACCTGCCCAGGGACCCCTCTGAGGTACATAGTCATGCAGTGCCCTCACAGGATGCCCGGTCCCCCGAGAACTTCCCGCCATTCCCCTGGACCCTCAGGTATGGGAGTCAAGTGTGGTGTGTGTGTCACAGGCGGGGGTACTGAGGACACCACGTGCCTGCTCGTGCGAAGACCTGAAGTGCTGCTTGAGCTCGTTCCCAAGGGGCCGTTGGCATCTGGGGGCCTGTGGGTGTCTTTCCACTGGCAGGAAATAATGGGTGGCCCATGTTACCTTTTGTGTCTTTTTTTTTCTTTGCCGAAAAGCCCTAATGCCAACGTCGCTGTCCTGCTATTGGAACCGCCCACCTCAGGCTCACTGGCCCTCCTGTTTCTGGGCTGCTGCAGTGTTGTGTTGGGGTAACTGTATTAACTTCGTTTGAATTTTCTTCCTGTTCTTTTGGAATAAGTGTTGATAGTTTGTGCTGCTTGTTCACCCCAGAGGCGAGGATGTCCTTTAGGCCTGGAGGAGCACAGCCCCTAGAGGGAGGTGCCGGGCCTCTACCTCTCATGTCATCAGCAGCCCTCTCCACACGTCTCCTCTTCACTCCTCATGCCCACGGCTGGGGTCACGGGCCGCTCGCTCTGCTGTTTGAGATCCTCGGAAAAGATGTTTGCCCTGAAGAGAGATTGGGGGTGTGTGGCTGATTTTAAATAGGAGGAAATGATTGTAACAGAATGAGCAATGCCTAGCACTTAGTCTCAGGCTTGAGAAATTGTGTTTTAGAAGCAAGGTATCCCCAACTCCGGTTTCCTTCAAATTAAATCTTTTAAAGAGTCCACAAATATAAATAGTTAAAGCCTAAAACTATGCAACAGAGGGCCTAGAGCCCAAGCCACTGCCACCTCTGACTCCAAGACACCTCAAAAACTTGGCCCTCCTCCTCAGAGAACCCCCCTTCTGCTCCTCCTTCCACACTGCTCCCTCCACACTCCTCCCTCCACACCCCTCCCTCCACACTCCTCTTCCGCCCCCTCCCCTTCTTCCTTCCCTTTCCCTTCTTCCTTCCTTCCTCTCCCCTTCTTCCTTCCTTCCTCCCCTTCTTCCTTCCTTCCTCTCCCCTTCTTCCTTCCTTCCTCCCCTTCTTCCTTCCTTCCTCCCTTTCCCCCTCCCTCCTCTACCTCCTCCCTCCTCCCTCCTCTTCCTCCTCTTCCCCCTCTTCCCCCTCTTCCCCCTCTTCCCCCTCCCTGTCCTTGGGCAACCTCCATGGAACTCTGGTTCAAAGTCACTGGTCTGTGGGGCCGCCCATTTGATAGACGACCACGCTGGGGATCAGACACAAGTGACTGACTCAGACCAGCTCGCATGTCGTCTCCTGCCTCCCGTAACACCGGGTTGTCCCTAATGGAAGAGAATCAATGATGCTGCTTCACTGATCTCCAGGGAAAACAGGTTGATAACAGGTTATAAACATGGGAATGTTTTGGAAAAAGCGTCGTCCACTTGTCAGCTCCATCTCTCCTGCCCGGAAGATGTAGGGGAAACCTGCCTTCAGCCCACCCTCATCCCATAACAGGACAGAGGACAAAGGGGCAGAGACCCAGGTCCTGTCGGTGCCCTCAGGAAACCCCCCATTTCCTCCTCATGGTGGAAGTGGAAACCATCCCACTGGACTAGATTTTCCCGGGAAGCCCCTTCACCCCGAAAGCAAGGAATCTGGTTTGAGCACACACCATTCTCGGTGCCATGACTTTCTGCTGCTGAACCCTGCATACGTGGCCCATTGATCTTGCTAGTCCAGTGTTACTGGGTCCTGGGAGTTTCTGTGGGCTGATGGCAGGTGTTTACCATTGTGTTCAGAGGGGAGAACAGAACTTTATTTGTCGAAATCAGATGATAACCATTGCCATGTGATTCCTTGGGTTGGTTTGGGTGGGGGGTGCTCAATGCTTTTCCTGAGGGCTAAGTTCTAGTTTGAGACCGTCTCTCTTTGTCGCCCAAGCTGGAGTGCAGTGGTGCGATCTTGGCTCACTGCAACCTCTGCCTCCTGGTTTCAAGCAGTTCTCCCTGCCTCAGCCTCCCAAGTAGCTGGGATTATAGGTGTGTGCCACCACGCTTGGCTAATTACAAAAATATTTAATATAGGCTGGGTTTTGCCATATTGGTCAGGCTGGTCTCGAACTCCTTGCCTCAAATGATCGGCCCACCTTGCCCTCCTAAAATACTGGGATTACAGGCTTCAGCCACTGTGCCCGGCCTGATCCTGACATCTTTTAAAGCTGCCTTCATGTACCAAAAGCCAGTCTATGTTTGAAAATCAGTCTTGAAGAGCCTAGGAGGAGAGGGATAAGCTTCAACTAGGTGAATAACTATGCATATGTTAAAAATATGGGCCAAAATCCTACCCCAAATGTTAACTCTTCTGCTTTGCGTATTATATCCATTTATAGTTATTTCAGCACTAAGATTTTTAAAGACTCTTTTGATAATTATGGAGAAATTACTATTAAAACTCAGCTGCATTTGTAACACTTCAAAGAACTAATTGGATGACATCATTTTTCCCAGAGGCATTTTGGATTGTTATATAATTAATGTTTATCTCTTTGCCAGAAATCTTTTTTTTTTTCTTTTCCAGAACAGATACCTGAAAAGAAAATTTCCTTTGCATTAAGTGTTATTTCACTGTGTGACAATCAATTTTTGAACGTGAGAACAAGATCATCATGTATTTTTGGGATAAATCTTGCTTAATAGTGATAATGCTAAGTGTTAAAATTATGCAACAATTTGTTTCTTTGAAAATTACTATTTGCCTGCTCACCAGGTGGGAGCCGATGAGAACGTGGATGTAAAAATTAAATTGTATTTAGCTTGTATAAAAGAAGTTTTAAAAAAAAAAAAGCTTTTTTTTTTTGTTTTGTTTTGTGCTACTACTGAAGTTGCTTCGTTGTGGAAATGAGGTTATTGCAGGCACCTAGAATTTTATCTCCTTGTACAATGGGAAGAAATTCTCCAACAAGCACAGGAATCTGACTTTCTGATATTGAGACTCCTAGGCATCAAGCCCCGTGGAAAGGTTGGTGATTTACGTGAGGGTTGGCGTTGATGTGGGCACCCTCCAAGCCGGACGCAGGGAGCAGGGAAGGGCAGAACAGGCCCCTCAGGAGCCATGAGAAAATCAAGTGTTGGCAGCAGTGGTGAGGGTTGATGTCAGGGGCCAGGAGGAGGTGGTGAAGGGAGTATGTGCCTCAAGGCAGCCCTGGAACCCGTGGTCCCTGCAGTGAGGTCTGATCTGCAGGGGACGTGGACGGCCACGTGGCAAGGCCCACGGACAGCCTGGACTTGGCTGCCTCAGAACTCTGGTGGACGTTGCAAACGGCCCCACAGGGTTGCAGTGCACATTCCTCGGACAGAGAGAAGACGCTTGGAACTGTTCTCGGCACAAAGCCAGCGCCCTGTGAACAGTGGCCACTGCTGTCGTGACTGAGTGCCGTGCAACTGGAGGCATTTGCTCTGCTCAGTTCACTTAATTGGGCCAGGAATGGGGTTGCCCTGCCTTCAACAAGCTTGACGCATTGAACGAGGACTCAGCAAAGTACTCTGTAAATATGCTCTCCTGGCTAGAGTGAGCAAAGCCCAGGGAGAGAGTGGTTCCTCAGTATTAGACAGGTGTTTGGCGGGGCCAGCTGTGTGGCTGCCAGAGCGAATGTGACCAGGAAGCCTCTGTTCCCCCGGAGGTGGCCAGCGTAACTGTTACACATGCCGTAGGTAGAAAGTGGGCACTGCTGGGAAACGCTCATGCTGCTGTTTCCTGATTGGAAATTCAAGGTTTCTGAGCATCCTACATCGAATTTGTACATTGCTGAGACTGTACACCTTTCAACACTTGTTTTTTCCTGCTTTTCGGATCTATACAACCTGATATTTGGCCGTGGCTTCCAGAACAGGCTGGATGCAGAGTGAAGTCCTCTCCTCACTGTCAATCTTTGCAGATGTCTTTCTTGAGAGTCTCAATTAGGTTTTTACTTAACTAGACTTTTTAAATTGCCATGCACATAACTCTGCCAGTTACAATCGTGAGCTAACATGGGATTTTGGTTTTACTTTGATGAATGTTTAACATTTGCATGCTGGATGTAGGGGTGGAGGTCATTTATCTGCTTTTCATTTCCTTCTTGGTTATACTTAGTGACTTTCAGGTACGGTGTGGAAAGCCTGGTACAGGGTGAATTGCAGGCTGCAGTGTGGTGCGGTGGACGAGAGGCGTGGGCTGCAGTGTGCACAGTGGATGAGAGTGAAGCTATTTCCATCCTGGAGGGAAACACACAGGAAACAATTTAAAAAACTGATCATCTAGCTTGAATGAGGTCCAACAAATTCAGTTTGCAAAGTTTAACTTCCAAGTTAACTTAGTAACTTTTCCCCTAAGTCATTAATTTAGTAGCTTATGTTTATTGCCTAAAGCATAATAGTCATAAATTCTAAAATGAAGGACTAAACACGTAATAATTTAGGCATACAGCACCTGAAGGGAAAACTGCCAGTATGCTAAAATATTGGATACAGATGCTCAAAAAATATAATGTAGCATTCTTACAATGCATGTGCTTTTAGCATGTAACTTGGTGAGTAGTTTTGAGCTATATTTGTAGGAATGTGTATCTTGAATACTTTAGGACACCACTGGAGATGTGTGCTTGAGAGGTATAAATACTGAATGTTCTTCTCCCTTCCTTTAAATGAAAAACATTAGCTCCCTTGATTTTTATTTTTATTTTTTGAAGTGGACTCTCACTCTTGTTGCCCAGGCTGGAGTGCAGTGACGCAGTCTCGGCCCACTGCAACTTCCGCCTCCAGGGTTGAAGTGATTCTCCTGCCTCAGCCTCCCCAGTAGTTGGGATTACAGGTACCCACCACCATGCCCCGCTAATTTTTGTATTTTTATTAGAGATGGGGTTTTGCCATAGTGTCCAGGCTGGTCTCGAACTCCTGACCTCAGGTGATCTGCCCACCTCGACCTCCCAAATTGCTGGGATTACAGGCGTGAGCCACTGCGCCTGGCCAGCTCCCTTCTATAATGATTTATACAGTAGTTTTTGCTTTTCGTTTTTTCGAGACGGTGTCTCACTCTGTCGCCCAAGCTGGAGTGCAGTGATGCAAATCTGGGCTGACTGCAGCCTTCACCTCCTGGGCTCAGGTGATCGTCCCACCTCAGCTTCCTGAGTTGCTGTGACTAGACACACGTCACCACGCCCAGCTTTATTATTATTATTATTGGTATTTTTAGTAGAGACAGGGTTTTGCCATGTTTTCCAGGCTGGTCTCGAGCTCCTGGGCTCAAGCAATCTCCTGGCCTCAACCTCCGAAACTGCTGGGATTACAGGCGTGAGCACCACATTTGGCCCATTTTTTTTTTTCTTCCAGGATTAGGAGTCGACTTTCAGAAAATCCTTCAACCTTGCAAGCTTAATTTTCCATAAAAGTATTCCTCTAGGATAAAAACAAGACACAAAGAAGTACGTGTGGACTGCAGTTAAAAATTTTCAACACAACTTAGCTTAGGAAAGTTGACATTTACAAAGAGCAGGAGGCCCGTTCAGTGCCTTCTAGGCACTGGGAATGGCGGTCTGTGGGCGACCCTAACATGTGCGGCGTCCTGAGACGTGATCGTGGTGTTCACGCTTTTACCGAGGGCTTCCCGGGAGTACCAGAGGCTGTTCTTCTGCGGTCGGCCAGCCAGGCAGCAGCTGCTGGAGAAGGAACAAATAGCAAAAGACAGATGTACACGGTGTTATTGTGGCAGAGAGGTTAAAACCAGGGTCACTTTGTTCTTACAGTTTTAAAAAGCTAATAATGAAGTCCTTAAATATGTTTAGGATTTCAAAGTAGTTGTGGGTGTGTCTGTGTCTCTAGCTCCCGTTCGGGTGCTTCCTGCGAAGAGAGCTCAGAGACGCCACCTTTCCTTGATGAGGTGACAGGGCCTGGAGAGGTGTGAACCCCGTGGTGGGGGGATGACTGACCTGGGGTGAGTCTGGGTCAGTGTGGGGATCCAACCCCACTCCACATTCCTGTAGGGAATCCATAGTTCTAAGTCTTTATGATAGGGGTAAAAATAACCTGGAAGAGGTGTTATTTTTTAAGAAGTAAGTGCCATGCTCTTTTTTCCTCATACTTTTCCGTGTTTAAGCAGCATTGAAGGATAAGGCACTAGTAGCATGTTGTTTTGAAAACAATGTTGTTGGTTATTTTACGTTGAATATGGTACTAAGGTTGCCTGGTAACAGAAGTTTTCCTTAAACAACATAGAACTCTGTTGAATCTGTTGCCCCATTGGCTGAGCCGTCTGAAATCAGTGCAGTAGCAGCTGAAGAGGCCTCTTCCCCTTGGAGGAAGCCGCTGGATTGGCAGGAGGCACCGCGCTTGACTGAGGGAGTGAGGCGCCTTTGCAGGGACCCCACGTGGCCCCTGCAGCTCTCTCCTGCCCCCTGCTGGTTGGCCAAGCAGCCTTGCGACAGTGTGCTCAGTGTGAATGTTCACTGGGGCAGGCCAAGGCTTTTGTTCCAGAAACACTGACTTCAGAAATGGCCGGCTGTGTGTGTTGAGCATGGCAAGAAAGACTTACGTGTGTCTTAAACCTCTTGAACAAAGCAAGTTGATGTTTCAAATGCATCTCGAAGGCTAATGACTTTGCTATGGTCAATATTCAGGAGAAAAGAGGGTTTGATGAAACAGAAAGACAGGAGTGGCAAGGGACGTGCTTGTGCCCCGTATGACTAAGCGATGTCCTGGCCGTTCCACACCACAGCCTCTGAGCAGCCAGCCTGCAGATACTGGGTCAATTTAGATATCCCTGATCTCTGCAGAGGTTTGATCGGGTAGCCCAAGAGCAGATAAACACAAACGCTGACTGGAAACCCTGGCACACGGAGACACTGGAAACAGCAAGCTGCTATTAACATCATAGTAAGAGACAGTCGCCTGCTCTCAGGGGTGTCAGTTTCTTTTGCTTCTAGACGTTCATCTGCGTTACAATACAGTTTTGCTCAGTTTATCCCCATTACTCCACTGTCTTCGCTGTTAAAGTCTCAGCCAGCACTTAGCTCTGACACTGCAGGAGTTTCACTGTGCGGCTGACCAGGCCTACCTGGCTTGGCTGTAAAGCAGGTGAGATTTTCCGGAAGGCAGTAACGAGAACCCGAGGCAGGAAAGAGCATTGCTGGTCTACATAGGGCAGTGCACGTTCAGGCTAAACAGGTGTAGGAGAGAAGAAAATCACCTACAATTAGTCACTTAAAATGCCACACACCCAACCCTTGAGACCCTAGCACATAGAGCAGTAGTGGTCTTGGAGATGGCAGGTGTGCTGAAGTCTGATTTTCTCACTTAGCTTTTCCAGCAGCGTTTTCCTCATCTCTAAGCTGGGGCTAACAACTGCCACGCGTAGATTTGTGCATGGAACCGTGCGTGTAAAGTGGGGTAGCCCCCAGGACCTAGGAAGGACTCGTGGTCAGTGTCGGTGGTCATGCGTGCTGTACGGGTCCCCCAGGAAGATGATTGCTACAGATAACTCCCTCCGTTCAATGTCACTGAATGTAAAAGGTGGGACATTGGCTTCTGATGTGTCTGGTTTGCTGTAGGCCACGCTGCACCCCGTGGTTCCTGAGCCCTGAGCTGAAGTACATCCTGCTGCATCGCCTGTGTCACTTTTGCTGTGTCACTTAGAGCTCCTGCCCTGGGAAACTTCCTCGCGCCTGACGAGCACCACAGTTTGCAGCAAGACCTGTCCAAAGCGTGGACTGCGAGAGCCCCGCTGTGGTCCTCTCCTCTCCATGTTGGGAGCGACTTTGTGGGGTTTGTCGGCCCTTCTCTCAGGTGTCCTGTGTCTCATGGATCAGCCGACGAGCCCCGTCTGGAGGAGCACTCTGCAAAACGCTGCCGGCCACCCAGATCTCCTAGCGCAGAGTGAGGCCACATCTGCAGACTTGACCGCACAGAGTCCCGAGGCATTCGGCAAGAAGGGGAGTGGGATGTGTGTGAGATCCCACTGCGGAAGCCGGTTCTGCTCCGTACTCTGCGTGCGGGGTGCCTGATGTTCAGACCTGCTGTGTCTATCGGGGGCCATGGCGGGGTGGTGGGAGTGGGGGCAGGGAGCAGCGTGGATGGATCCAGGAAAGGACTTAGTTGAATCCCAGCTGCCCACATACCTGTTGCTGGTCTTGGACAAGGTCCCTAGTTTCTCTGGGCTTTCGGTTTGATTGTAAGACTAGGACGCCGCCCTAGTCTGAAGATGTCGGTGTGTGCGGGAATGCCTGGCGCAGTCACCATGGGTTTTCCTTCAGCCTCCTCCGTGCCCCTCCCTGGGTCAATCAGTATCCATGCGTGCCACAAGTAAATTACAGTCCCTCCGATAACCAGTTGACCCGAGTTTTATGGTCGAGCATGGTGAGTGTCCTTGCCAGGAAATGCCACTAGATGTCTTGGGCCTGCTCCTCTACCTCCACAGCAATCCCCGGAACAGGCTGGTTCAGGACGTGGGAGGTGGGAGTCGGTGTTGTACCTAGGACAGGCTGAAGTCCAAGGCTCATTTGCTCTGTGAGGGGTGATCAGGATGACACATCAAGTGGAGCCCCATGGCTGACCCTGGAGGTGGACGGTTGGGTCGGATTGGCTGCCCTCCAGCACGTGTTTCGAGTGATGCCTTCCCTGGGTTACGCAGCCCTGATCTGTAGGGCACAACTTCCCAGCTCCAGCCAATCTGGTCTTGCCGTCTCCTTCCAAGAAGGTAGGTGCGGCGCAGTTGCCTTTAAGCGGCTCCTTCTGGACACCGCAGGGCAGCAGCAAGCAAGCATGGGCGACTTTTTTCTTACGTTGACCACAATACGCGGGGCCAGCTTTGCACGATCCCATTCAGCATCACACGTGTGCATCGGCCACTCACCTGTCCATCTGCCACAGACAGGCTTGGACAGGACCATTGAGTGGCCTTTACGGCAAAGAGCCTAAAGGGCTCACAGGAAACCTGGACCCAGCGCAATGGTAACAGCGCAGCAATACCTGTCATTGATCAAGGGGTATTCTGGGCCCGACATGGTGTTAAGTGATCCAGTTCGGTTAGCACTCTTAGAATTAACCCCCTTTTGCCTATCAGGAAATCGAAGACGGAGGGCATTAACGCCAGGGAGCAGGGAGTAAGGGGACACACAGAGGGGCTGAGGGGCTGGGCATTCTGAGCCCACGGATCTGCCCACAGGCCCCGGCTGCACGGGCACCAGGGCTGCTGCTCTGGAGGGGATGAGGAGCTCTGGGGAAAAGATGGAGCCTGACGTGGGTAAGATTTGGATATTTTCAGAAGAGATTTTCAGCCTGGAATGAGGGTGTAAGTGACTGAATCGGAGTGATGAGCCAGATAGCCCGGCTGCGGGAGCTCCCCTGTGGGGTGAGGGAGGAAGGCCTTGGGGGCGTGTGGCTGAGCAGAGGCGCTGGGTCGCCAGGAGCCGCCGCGGGTTTGGAAAGGGGGAGAAACGCAGCGCCCTGCACTGCAAGGGCACCGAGACGTGGTTGTGGTTCTTCCTGACCGTGACAGGCACAAATGGTGCTGATGGTGGAATGCACGGAGTTTGCCTTCAGAGAACTCCTGCTGTCTTTTAAAACCTGGGCCTCTCATTTAAACTTGGTGGCCTCAGGTGAATGGTCAGAAACAGTTTCTGATGAGGTTGCAGAGACTGTGCATGGCCTCTGATTGTGCACATCCTGTGATTGTGTATAGTCTCTGATTGTGGCCTCTGGCCTCTTTGTGGCCTCTGATTGTGTGGGTCTCTGTGTGTGGTCTCTGTGCAGCCTCTGATTGTGTGTGGTCTCTGATTGTGCTCAGTCTCGGATTGTGCGCGGCCTCTGATTGTGGGTTGTGTGAGTTTCCCAGGATTAAGTAGATGAGCCTCGTGCTGGAGCAGGTGTGCCTTGTGTTGGGCATGTGGATAAAGAAGTTTAACCCATCCCCTCTTTGAGAATGGCAGGGCAGTAACAAAGGCGGTTGATTTATACATGGCCATCCTCGTGAGGTGAGGACCTGAAAGGTTTACTGCTTTCCCGGAAAGCTGCTCTGGGCGTCACCATCACTGATCATGGACAGCAGCTCAGAAGCCCCCTTAAGGTGCAGGGAGGGACCGGCGCTGGTCCTGTCTGTGCCCAGGCTGCTGGTCACCCTGACGGCCAGGCGATGGCTGCCTGTGCACGAAGCTCGGGTCAGAGTGAATTTGGGCAGTGTCGGCTTTGATTTAGGTCAAGACTGATCAGTCTTCCTAAAATACTAGCCATGAAAGCTTTCATAGATTGTAGTTCTTTGGGAGATTTATATGTGGTTTTTAAAGCACAGGGCCCATGGCCAGTGTTGAATTACATTTTGTTCAGTGTAACTGACAGGACACTGGACCTGAGTCTCAGGCCTGCCACAGGGTTCAGGGAGCTTCAGAGAGGGAGATGTTTGTGCTCAAGTTTTCGCAGATGGGATGGGACATGGGCATGGGGCTGGAATGATCTAACCTTCAATCTTCAGTCATCAGTATCACCTGTGCACACGCATATCGTTTTCAAAGATGGACAAGCTTTTGGGAAATATCTGAAGACTTTTCCAGTTTTGAAAGAAGCCGGGATGACACTGGAAACGTCAGGTGTCTTGGCTGCTGATCAGGTCCATCACCACGCACATGGTCCCTAACCTGGCCCACCTCTGATCATGCACAGCGGGTGACGAGGTCCATAACCTCACACTTCTGTGCACAGCAGGTGACCAGGTCCCTAACCTCAAAAGCTTCTGATTGGGTGCAGCTGGTGACCAGGTCTGTAACTTGGCATGGCTCTGATTGTGCAGAGCTGGTGACCAGGTCACTAACCACCCACACCTCTATTCATACCCAGCGGGTGACCGGGTCCATCACCTCACACCTCTGATTGTGCATAGCAGGTGACCAGGTCTGGAACCTTGCACACCTCTGATCGTGCACAACGGGCGACTAATTCCATGACCTCATGCCTCTCTGCATAGTTGGTGACCAGGTCCGTAACCTCACACCTCTGATCGTGCACAGCTGGTGGGCGCAGGACCCACTTCAGTGAGGGGCTGACTTCCCAGGTGTGAAGAGGGAATGCTGTGTGGCTCGCTAAGCCCCTCCATGCTTTGGGGGCTCCAGGCTGTGGCCGGCAAGTAGGAGGTGGTCCCAGGAGGCTGCTGTGTGTTGGGGATGGGAGGCAGCTGCAGGGTGGAAGTAGGATGATGATGTAGGGGGCCACTGTGGGGGGGTGGGACGGGAGGCAACTGCAAGTTGGAAGTAGGATGTTGTCCCAGGAGGCTGCTGTGTGTGGGGGAGGGAGGAGGCAACTGCAGGGTGGTGTGGTGGTCCCCGTGCCACTGATTTCAGGTTAAAATAGAATGTGGACCTCTTTTTACCATAGTTTTTAATTACTCCGCTAGTTTGTGTTGCTGTCTCTTGCTATGAAGTCCATAGTCTGATGTCTCTGTGGTCCCCATGTTTCCCTTCTGCTTGTGTTACCCGATCCTGTGGGTCAGCTGTGAGGAAACCACTCTCCACTCCTCATCTGGAGTGGTCTCAAGCTGGGTGTGCTGGTCTCCTTGTGGGCTAAAGTGTTCTTCTGTTACTGTTTTCTCTGTGTTTTGACCAAATTTAGCAGACTTGTGTATGATGCAAACACTTTAAAAAATGTCTTTTGCCTTTATGAAAAAAACGCCTGCATTGCTTTAAAATGAACCTTTCCTGTGTCTCCATCCTTCCCCATAGATTGCTCTGTGTTAGAAACTCAGTGGTGTGTGTGCTTCATGGCCTCATTCCATCAAGCACTGTAACCTCTGATCGCAAAAGTGACTACACTCAAGGCAAAAAACTTTGCAAATGTTGGAAATAATGAACAAAAACAATATATTGTTCTCTTGTGACCCTGAAATGGCTACTCTTAATATTTTGATGTAATTCTTTCAATTCTTTTTAAGTAAAGTTGCTTCTAACACAAGCACTTTGATTATATTGATCAAATTATATTCAGGAAATAAGGAGAAAGTAAAAAGAATATCCAGTTTGGGGCAAAAAGGAAGACGACATAGAAAGAGGCT
Source organism: Macaca nemestrina (assembly GCF_043159975.1). Taxonomy (NCBI): domain Eukaryota; kingdom Metazoa; phylum Chordata; class Mammalia; order Primates; family Cercopithecidae; genus Macaca; species Macaca nemestrina. The sequence goes on from NW_027257877.1 coordinate 97,581, forward strand.
GTAAAACTCCCTGCAACTTGAAAAGCTGGGTTGTGGTGGCTGTGGTTTTGTTTTTACTGTGAGAGACCACAGGATTCTTCTTGGCACTGAAGGGCAATAAGATAATACCCTGTGTGTGTTCTGGTGGCTGTATAAACCGAGCCGCATGTCCTCTTTCGAAGCAGAGAAAGCATGAGGTTTGAGGTAGTGGTTTGGTAACTCTTTGAAAGTCTGTTTGTAGGACTGCACTGCAGAGATTAGGTCAGTCTGAATTAGAATCGAATGATCTGTTCAGGCCTTGGGAGCTTTCTACACCGGGTGTACGCCTGTTCTGGATGTGGTGTAGAAGGAACAGGACTGGGAGGGTTTCTTGCTTCCCAGTCATAGAAATGCCTGCAATTATCACTGTTTGTTGTCTCTCGGGAAGCTATTTCGGGAAGGAAGTGTACGTTCCAAGGCTGTAGGTTGGCCTGTCGTCACCCTGGGGGTCTTGGTGTGGGTCACGGGAGCTGTGACTGCTCACGCGTGGAGCTCTGTCTGTCTCGCTGCCGTGCCGGTAGATAGCTGGTCACCAACACAGTGTGTGTCCCAGTGGCCTTTGAGAAGAATTCTCTGCATCATTTTTATACAAGGTCCTTTTTCCTTTCAATGTCAACATCGTGTCTTCTAGCTAAGCGATATGTTCTTGCAGAAACAGGAAGTGTGGCTTAAGTGAGAAATGAGGGAATTGATCCATAACTGCTATCAGTTTTTATACAGTTGAGCCATTGTAATTTATACATAAACATGTTAAATCTATGGAAGTGAGTCATGGTGCCAGACCCTCACAAATGCCGAATGTCTACGTGGGACCTCTCTTCTGTCGGGTCCACATCACAAGAAGAAAAGTCGCTCAAATGCAGCACGGAGTGGACGTGAATCTCCGAAAACTCCATGAATCAGAGCGACTGCTTTCCCAATTGCCGGTCTCCCCATTTGAGGTTGTGAGATTCCCGTTCTGAAGCTCCTTCAGTTTCCCAGCACCCATTTCACTCCTTCGTGGAGATAACAGACTCACACTGATACCTTGTTCTCAGATTTTCTTATTAGAAAAAGCACATATTTCACAAGAATTGTCCGGCTAACTCACTCCTTAGCCTGGGTAACCCACATACCACTTTTCTCTTTAAAATACTCACCTTTCAGAACTCTTGGTAAATTATTTAAGAATAGGAAGGTACCATGACTTTGGCCACAAGCAGTATTATGTATAATGTGCAAGTCAGTGCCTTGACAGCCATGGGTGCTAAAGACAAATTTTCTCAGAAGAGAAAAATGTAAGCGGTTCTTTACATGATCATTAATTTTGTTTTGCCTAAATAACATCTTGTCTTTGTACAGGGATACAGGACGTTGCTGAGTATTGACGGGGGCGAGTGGGTCCCACTGCCCCACAGTGTGATCCTGAATATTGACAGGGGTGAGTGGGTCCTGCTGCCCCACTGTGTGTGACAAGCCCTTTGTTTCTGGCCCGGAAATGTGCCGGCTCCGTCAGTGCATTGGGCTGGTGCTGGCTCCCTTTGTTAGTTTGCATGCGAGGCAAAATCTCACGCCTTTCACTCTTGTTGACATACAGATGCCAAAGCTTTGAACAAATTCTTACTAAATCAAACCCAGAAATATGTAAAAGGGATAAGAATACCATGAACACTTAGAGTTTGTTCTCATGATCTGTAGTTTTGCATTGCACATTTGGCTCATCATTCAAAAATCAATGTAATTCACCACATTAACAAAAAATAAAGCAGAAAACCCATTTATTTTATCCTCTCAGTGGACACTGAAAAACATCTGTTGAAATTTAATAGTCCTTATACGAATTTCCTACCACATCAGGAACAGTAGGGAACTTTCTCCATTTGATAAAGGCCACTCCTGAAAAACAAGAGCTGACCCCCCTCCTCGGTGGTGGCAGCCGGGAAGCTCTGCCCATAGTCGGGGTGTCGGGAGCATGGCCATTCTCCGTGGTTCAGGTTTGCATGGTGCGCACTGGGGCCCTCGTCCATGAAGTGAGTCAGGAGAACTAAAAGGCATAAAGACTTGGAAGCAGGGAGATGCTTGATGTACAGAAGACACAGGGCCTTATTTAGAATATTTTAGGAAATGTACAAACAACCAGAAACGGTGTGAATTTTGCAAGCATGCAAGATGGACACTTCGCAACAGATGTATACAGATGCCCAGTGGCCCGTGAAAGGTGCTCACCAGGGAGTCATTGGGTAAGTACAACTTAAACCCACAAGGTTCCCCTTCACAAGACTGGAGAAGGGAGGACAGTAGCAGGTGCTGGTGAAGATATGACAGACTGGATCTCAGACTGATGGAGACTTAAAATGGCACAGCCACTTCAGCAAACTGTGGCAGTTTCTTTAAAATGTGTACACTTACCATATGGCCCAGCAGGTACGCCGTAGACGTTCACCAAGGAGAGCTGAAAATGTGTGTCCTTGTAAAAGAATGCACATTATCTCCAGAGTAAATTGTCATAGCCAAGAACTGGAAACAACATAAATCTCTCTCATCTGGAGAAACATGAGCAAATTCTGATATATTCATACATTGTCCTAGTTCCCATCAGGAAAAACGTACAAAATACTGAAACCAAAACAGACAACGGGGATGAGTTCCAGGAGCCTTGAATTGAGCAAAAAGTGAACACCACGCCGTGGAGTCCATGTGACGATGGAGAATCTATGCGAGTCTCGGGTGACGGAAGAGCGCCAAGAACACTCCTCGAGAATGAACGGTGGCTGTCTCTTGAGGGCTGGGAGGGGACTTGTGGGAACTTTGACGCAAAAGATTTGATTAGGGTAATAAATTTCCATTTATCATAATGCGCCAAGTGAACTCAAGATCTGAACATTTCACTGTGTATACTTTGTACTCTCTCCCTTCCAAAAAAACAATGAAAAAATAATTACAAATGAGCACTGAACTCGATAGATTTTTCACAGTGGTATTAGATAGCAATTCTGAAAGCATTTCTGTATCTCCAGGCTTAAGCAAATAAGCTTAATAAATCAGTGAATATGTTGAGTGTTACAGGAGCCAGGTTTCTTTCTTGGTAAGAGAGGTAGAAATAAGAAAAGGCCAAAGCCTGGAATGGATCACGTGGGATTCGGTTGCAGCAGGAGGTACCAGTATAAGCTGCCGGCTCCCGACAGATGTAGACAGGGATAGAAGTGCCTGTGGATGGGTGTGCGTGCACATGCGTGTACATGCGTGTTGTGTGTTCTACTTGCTGGCAATGCCCAGCAGCACCCGGTGCCCACTCTTAGCTTCCAAACACGGTTCTTCACTAGAAGGAGCCCTGGTCTAAGGGCTGGGGAATCCGGTGTCAAATCTGGGACCAGTTGAGCAACAGAACAAACAATTGTAACTATGAATCATAACCCAAAAAGCCAGACTCCATGAGTACATATGGACATAGGTAAATGAATGCTGAAAGATAGAGTAATTATTTTTCAGTGAATATGGAAGATCTAATGATTTAGAAGGAATGACAGGAAATCAGTGGATGCTAAAACTAGTAGTGAAGAATTGATGGAAAACAGAATATGTACATAGTATCAGGGTGTCTCCTCCCAAATCTTAATTTCAACGCGAGAAGTAGCATCTTTGCTTTGGAGGCACGTAAGCACCACCTTCACTGAGTTGCCGATGTTAACATTGTCACACAGGACAGACTTCTGCGGTGTCCCTGCTAAAATGCATACTCTTGAGTCTAGTCCGGAAGATACCAAAATAAAGGACAAGCTGTGAAATAACTGACCTGTATTCTTTAACATTTCCAATTTCAAGAAACACAAAAGCTGAGAAACTTGGATTCTGGACGGGTAAAAATCACACGACAAATCAATTCATGATCCTGGATTGGATCGTAAAAGAGGAAGACAAAGTAAAAAAATTATGGAGACAGTTGACACCATTTGAAAGTGAACTTTGTATATGACAGTTAAATTTCCCGATCTTGAGGAAAATGAATGTGAGAGCATATCCTTGTGTTGAGGAAATACATTGAAACATTTAGGTATGGAAGGACATAGTATCTGAAATTTATTTCCATTTGACTTAGAAAATTCATGGGGGAGGGTGGAAAGCAGTGATGTAAGATAGGAGCAGTTGGGCCTAAGTTGAGCCTGGTAAGTTATGTGGGAATTCGCTACGCTGGTCTTGCAGATTTTCTGTGTGTTTGAAATTACATCCAAAAAGTTTAAAACGGAGAATATGCAAAACAAAAAGCGATTTGTGGAAGTGAGTGGACTGTCACCTCATTGATCCCTTCAGTTTTTGGCCATGAGCCAAGTCAGTCACATAGTGGTTTTTGACCTGGGAATTAGAAGTAGTGGCCAGATGACCAGGCTCTTTAGTTAGGGAGAGAAGTGTGCACAAAGGCTGACCAAGACCAAGCAGTGTGATGAGCTGCTTGTGGGCGTGATGCTGAGGGTCTTGGTCCTGTCTCAGGTGGCAGCTTGGGGGGTTTAAGCCAGAAAGCCACGTCCTGCAGGGGCCTTTGAAAACAGTATGCTGAGAATAGATAGGGCTCAAGGACAGTATCTCCAATTGAATTTTTAATGAACTCCCGTAGACGCCAAGAAGGCAGGCAGATAAGGAAGAGCATAGAAACAAGGAACTGAGTAGAAGGTTACATGTGGGAAAAGAAAGTTTGTTTTGCATTGCATTCTTTCTGCTGACGTGGGGTTTATGGAGTATAAATAAAGTGAGGCGGAGGCTCTGAGTGCGGCTGCCATGTTCTCTGTGTGTCTCTGTCTTTTGTGTGTTCTTTCATTCTCCACCACCCCCGGCACGGACCCCAACAACGTCCGATTCCCTTTCATGGGATTATTCTCGCAGCTTCAGAGAAAACTGCCCCAACCTGTCTTCACTCACGCTGGCCATTTTTGGTGGTGTTTTTATTCTGCTAACACCGTTCTCACTGACAGTTTAGGGCCTTTGAACGGATTTTTGCCTGTGTCTCGAAGATTCTCGTCTTGACAGCTGGTATGTTTCATTTCTGTTGTTCTGATTCTGTGTTAAGAGGGTTCTTCCCTGGCTTCACAGTTTGGAGTTGCTGCTGCATCTGTCTCTGCTTTAATTCTCTAGCCCATCTATCACTTGTCTCATCCCTTAAGAAGTGGCCTGCGTGAGATGCCATGAGACTGTCTGCCTTATCACCACTGCGACCCCAACCCGTAGGGACTTACAGAGAAGGCATTCAGTGAATGTGTGGAATTAATGTAATGGGTTAATAGCCACAAAATGTGTTAATGGTTGTTTTAGTCTCTTTTCACGCTGCTGATAAAGACATGCCCGGGACAGGGAAGAAAAAGATTTAGTTGGCCTTGCAGTTCCACATGGTGGGGAGGCCTCAGAATCATGGTGGGAAGCGAAAGGCACTTCTTACATGTCAGCAGCAAGAGAAAACGAGGTAGAAGCAAAAGCGGAAACCCCTGATAAACCATGAGATCTCATGAGATTTATTCACTATCACAAGAATAGCACAGGAAAGATGGGCCTCAGTGATTCAATTACCTCTCCCTAGGTCGCTCCCACAACACATGGGAATTCTGGGAGGTACAATTCAAGTTGAAATTTGGGTGGGGACACAGCCATACCTTATCCATAGCCAACACAGTCCTGGCCCATGGCTGGTATTGAGCTGAGCTGTGACTGTGGCTGTGTGAGTTGGGGTGCGAGGCGTGTGCACGCCTCTCCGTGGTACAGTGAAAGGGATTTGGAGGCTCAAACGTGTGACCTACAAAGAATCTCCAAAGATCAAGGTCCATTCACCCTAAAAAGAAAAATCTCAGCGCAGTTTACAGCCAGTGTTTGCTTGTGGACATGGATTCTGCAGTAATAAAATGAATAATTAAAATCTGTGAATAAATTTTAATGTCTTTACTGGAATTGTAAACACTGATTTTCTTTCCTCACCTACCCATCTGTTGGTGAGTTTGAGAAGGTGGATGAACCGTGCTGCGGGGACAGAGAGGAGGGTACAGCTTGGCCTCTGGGACCTCAGCTGAGCCCTGAGTGACTGAGCTCTCTCCGTTTCAGACGTCCACACGGAAGCTGTCCAGGCAGCTCTGGCCAAACACAAAGAGTGGAAGATGGCGGTGCCTATGCCTTCCAAACGCAGGTCCCTGGTTGTGCAGACCTCCATGGATGCCTACACCCCTCCAGGTAAGGGACACGCTACCTGACACTGCCTCCTGAACATGCTGGGCGCCTCAGAATTGACCACTGGCTCAGCATTCGGGTTTTTGCCTTCAAAATCATGGTGCAGAAATGCAGATTTTGTGAACCAGAATTCCAAAAACAGTGTATGAGTTAAACGTGGAAGGAAAAGTAACATTATGTATCTGTATAAATACACGTTTTTAACTTTTCATCAAGACTCGTGCATATGATACATACCAGTAAAATCTCACACAGTTTTATTCATTTAATTCCTTGTATGGAAAAGGGAAGAGTTTGTTGTAGCCCTCTGGGTGGAATTGGACTTTTCTTCTGATTAGGCTGGTGCATGCGTGTTCTCAAATCTTCAGATACGTGTGCTGTATTGTTGGATTGTTTTAGAACAAGCGAATTGGACAGTTTAGGCAGCTACCCGAATCAGGTCATAAACTTTGCCTGCAAGGTGCCAGCTGGTATTTTAGTTCCTGCAGGCCATAAGGTCTCTCACAACCACTGAACTCTGCCCTCAGCCATGGGTGATAGCAAGTGCCTATGGCTGAGTACCAATAAAACTATATTTACAAGCACAGTGAACCAGATTTGATGCACAGACCTGCCAACCCCTTATCTAAATTACTGAAGGTAATAGCCAATTTATATTTCTGCTATATAATACCGCTTTTCTTTAATCTTGAATTTTACATAACTACCCAAATTCTCTATTTTCTCTACCCAAATAATTATAAACTACATTTCATGATCTTCACACCCAAGGAAAGCAGAAAGTTTAGTTATCCGGATACTTGTTAGAGACACAGATTGAACCTACGTTATTTGGTGTTTAGTTTCTGTGATTTTGATTCCAACATTATTCATGTCATTGTTACAAGCTTGTCTTCTCAAAGGACTTGAATCACCTTACATCCCACGTTGAAGCTACATATCACTTTAAATGACACCGTGTTTTTCCTCCAATACAAGAGAAACTTAAGGTACAATATGAATAGTTGAAAATGTACAACATTTTGGGGAGTATTTTTACTTTTGAAGTTTAGCTTAGACTTGGGAAGCAGTGAGACAGAAGGATGTGCTTCAGATCAGAGCTGAGATCAAGCGTATGTCCACATTACAACAAGCAGCTCCTGAGTTTCACCTTTATGTACCTTTACAAATGAAGGTAGTGGAATTTATAGGACAGAACTTAGAGTGCATCATTTTGGGTTTTCGTTGCTTTTTGTTTTGAGACAAGGTCTTGCTCTGTCACCAAGGTTGGAATTCAGCATCATGATGGCAGCTCTTGGCTCACTGCAGCTGTGACCACCTGGGCTCAAGCGGTCCTCCGACTTCAGCCTCAAGCAGCTGGGACCACAGGTGCTCACCACCACACCCAGCTAAGTTTTAAGTTTTTGTAGAGACAGGGTGTTCCTATGTTGTTCTTGTTTTTCATTTACACATAAAGTGTTCTTCATCTAAAGAGCGCAATGCCAGCAGGCAAGGGAGTGAATGCCATGCTAGCAAGGTTGTTGGCAAAGGAGCCCTTTCTGCCTACGTGCTCCCTTGGACTCCTCCCTTTCTTTATTTTAATATTAAGTCACAGCACATGATTAAGGGCTGGGCACGGTAGCTCATGCCTATAACTCCAGCACTGTGGGAGTCCAGTGCAGGTGTATGGCTTGAGCCCAAGGGTTCAAGGCCAGCCTGAAAAACATGGCAAAATGTACAGAAATGCCTTTTGTACATCTTGTCTCCACCAAAAGCACAAAAAATTAGCTGAGCCTGGTGGTGTACACCTGTAGTCCCAGCTACTTGGGAGGCTGAGGTGGGAGAATCACTTGAGCCCGGGAGGCAGAGGTTGCTGTCAGCTGAGATGCCACCACTGCACTCCAGCCGGGGCAACAGAGCAAGACTCCCATCTCAATTAGAAAAATATAACAATAAGGTCGGGCGCAGTGGCTCAAGCCTGTAATCCTAGCACTTTGGGAGGCTGAGACGGGTGGATCACGAGGTCAGGAGATCGAGACCATCCTGGCTAACACGGTAAAACCCCGTCTCTACTAAAAAATACAAAAAACTAGCTGGACGAGGTGGCGGGCGCCTGTAGTCTCAGCTACACAGGAGGCTGAGGCAGGAGAATGGCGTAAACCCGGGAGGCGGAGCTTGCAGTGAGCTGAGATCCGGCCACTGCACTCCAACCTGAGCAACAGAGAAAGACTCCGTCTCAAAAAAAAAAAAAAGAAAAGAAAAATAAATAGAGAGTCTTTAGAAAGGATTAGGCCAGGCGTGGTGGCTCATGCCTGTAACCTCAGCACTTTGGGAAGCCAAGGCAGGCAGATTGCTTGAGTCCTGGCGTTTGAGACTAGCCTGGGCAACATTCCAAAGCTCTTCCCTACAAAAAATACAGAAATCAGCCGGGCATGGTGGTGTGTGCCTGTGGTCCCAGCTGCTCAGGAGGCTGGGGTGGGAGAATCACCTGGGCCAGGGGAGGTTGAGGCTGCGGTGAGCCGTGATCATGCCACTGCACTCCAGCCTGGGCAACAGAGCTAGACCCTATCTCAAAAAATAATATGCTTAATCCTGTTTCTTTAGTTTATGGTTATAATTTGCAAAAACTTATGGTAAAAAAATTGCATTTGTATGTGTTCTTTGTGTAACTAACAACATGGACGTAAAAGGATAAACCACTTGAAATATTTTAAACCAAATTTTTGGCACTAACCAGTATGTAAGGCAACGGGCATTTTTCTTCACCACTTTTTATAAGATAAATTACTTTGAAATGGAAGAAGCAGTGCGGTTATTTGCTTATTTCTCGTATTGAATCCAACCGCTAAGAAATGTTACTGGGTCATGCGTGATGAATAACCTCACTGTACAGATGTCTACAAAATATAAAAGAATACTATTTGAAATGTTATTTTTGTGAAATATTTGGATTTGACTAACATTTTTATATAAACCATAAAGCATCCTTTGTAAATTTCCATCAGGAGTCCTCTTGTTATCACATGGGGCAGTTTTGTAAAATCATAAATGTCAATATCATAAAAATTTTTTACTCCCACCCTATATTGTGCTTAGCGATAGTTTGCATGTTTATTGCCGTACTTACTCGATCAAAATCTTAGCTGCATTTCCTACCTACTTTTCTTAGTTGTTGGTAACAGTGGTAAGATCTTACTGAGTTTCATTGCCCTTCAGAGAATGTTCTTGAAGTTTATCTTCTATGAAATGACGGACTGCTGACCTGGATTATAGTTTCTGGAGAAACACTCATTAGGATTGTCGCAACACTAATATTCTTTGGGTGAAACTTGCCTTTAGTTTTCAAATGTAAAGATATAAGAATCATTTGCCAAAATTTCTAGCCATGATCAGAGAACAGGGACCCAAATCACACATCTGCCGTAAACAACTGTAAAACTGCACAAACCGAATGAGGTGGCTGTTTTTAGTCTGTGACAAGAGCTGTGCCAGCCAGAACCTGAGGGCGAGGGCAGGAGAATGAATGAGACGCACCCACAGTACACTTGCCCTCTGGAGAACACCTGCAGACTGTGGCGCCGAGAGCTCAGGTGTGGGTGGAGCAGGGCCATCCTATCAAGTCCAGAATGCAGAGCTCGGAAGGAGCTCAGGTGTGAGCGGATCATGGCCACCCTACCACATCCAGGAGGGGGAGATCGGAGTGGGTGCAGGATTGGAGCTCTCCACAGATCCACACCAGCAGCGAATCAATCCAAGCCTGCCCATGTCACAATGACCCAGCAGTGCCTGTGCTACCTACTAAAACAAGAGCTGGAAACCTTCAGAGGAAGGTTAGGGATCCTGAGTGTGCTCAACATGTTACCTACAATGTGTAATACTCAGCAAATAATCACTGCATACACAGAGAAACAGGAGGTAGAATCTGTGGTCAAGAAAGAGGCAGTAAAAAGTGCACACCCATGCAGGATGGTCTCTGTCACTCACCACATGCGGCGGCTGAGCACATGAAGTGCGCCCGGTCTGAAGTGGATTTGCTGCGTGAAAGACATGCCAGTTAATATAAAAAATAGAAAATATTGTATTTGTATTTTTTTTTTTTTGAGATGGAGTCTCGCTCTGTTGCCCAGGCTAGAGTGCAGTGGCGCGATCTCGGCTCACTGCAATCTCTGCCTCCCGGGTTCATGCCATTCTCCTGCCTCAGCCTCCCAAGTAGCTGCCCGCTGCCACGTCTGGCTAATTTTTTGTATTTTTAGTAGAGACGGGGTTTCACCGTGTTAGCCAGAATGGTCTCGATCTCCTGATCTCGTGATCCACCCGCCTCAGCCTCCCAAAGTGCTGGGATTACAGATGTGAGCCACCTCACCCGGCCTATTTGTATTTCTTATTGAAAGTATAGTATGAGCATTTTGAGTTAAAAATATACTAGTAAAATTAATTGTACCTGTTTATATATTTATATGAGGCTACAAGGAAGGTTTCAAGTTCTATAACAGGACTCTCATAATTCTGTTGGAAAGTGCCTGTCTAGATGTCTGATCCAGCAGAAGACCGAGTTTTTAAATCTACAATTATAAATATTTAGGGAATCAAATTACAATGTGTCAAAGAACGAAAATATTTTAATTCTTGGGCCAGAGGAAGGGAAGACACTTTTTACTATAATGGAGTTGGGGAATTTCAGGTTCCGTACACGATAATCTTGAGAATTGTCACTCCCTCCTCACAGGTAAAAAGCTGAGCAAACTGAAAAATCAGCAGTTCTTCTTAAACGTGCAAGAGACGTGAGGTCACAGGCAAGCCACTGTCCCCAGATTGGCTGGACAGGTAAAGCGGAGAATTACCATACACTGGAGCACAATGCTCCAAGGAACCCACGCTGGGATTGGAAAACCTGAACTGGAATTGACAAATTGCTACAGTGAGGTGTGGCCACATCTGAGAGTTAAAACCTCCGGGAGGCCTGTGCATATGGGTCTCATGCTTTTGTGAGTTGTATCATCAGAAGCTCAACCAGGTTCTTGAAGTAAACATCAGAGAAAAATCACCTCATACTTACTACAGGGGAAAGAGAATAGGAATCATTTTTCAATATGTAGGTGCACTCTTCACTAGGTCTACCTTCCAGAGAAGCTTGTTAACTAGAGACTAACCAGGTGGGATTTTATCAGAGCCTTCTGACCTGGTGGAAAGGGAAATACCCAACTCCAACCTCCAGAACTGAAAAGCAAAAAAGAACAGAGTATCCAAGCACTATGGGACTTCCACAGAGGCATAAAATATGCATAACGGTAATACAAGGGGGAAGAAAGAGGAACAGAAGAACTATTTGTAACAGTAATAGCTGAATTTCCTCAGATTAATGCCAGACACCAAACCATAGATCCAGGAAGCTCAAGAAACACCAAGAAGGATAAATGTAAAAACGACGACGACAAAAACAAAACAAAAATAAACTCTACTTGGGCATAAAATATTCAAACTATGGTGAATCAAAGATTAAAAAGCAAACCGGAGTAATCTCCTTCCCTATGGAAGATCAAAGATAAGAATTATATTCAACTTCCCCTCAAACACCATGAAAGCAAGAAGTGGAGTGAAGTATTTAAACTATTGAGAGGAAAAAAATTCCATTAACCTAGAAGTCTATACTCTGTGAAATTATCTTTCAAAAGTGAAGAAAAAGTAAAGACCTTCTCCGACAAAAATTGCAAAATTTGTTGCCAGTAGACCTGCCTTGCAAAAAATGTTCAAAGTTCTTTAGAGAAAATAGTAGAGGTCAGTAACTCAGCTGTGCACAAAGAAAGGAAGAGCACAGTCTGTTTACAGGGCTCACACCTGTCATCCTAACACTCTGGGAGGCAAAGATGGGAGTACAGCTGGAGGCCGCTTAGTTGAGACCAGCCTGGGCAACGTAGTGAGACTCTGTCTCATTAAAAAAAAGCCAAACGTGGTGGCCAACACCTATAGTGCCAGCTACTTTGAGAGGCTGAGATGGGTCACTTCTTGAGCCCAGGATCCCGTTCAAGGCTGTGGTGAGCTATAATGATGCTGCTCCACTCCAGCCTGGGCAACAGAGAAAGACCTTGTCTGTTTAAAAAAATAAATAGAAAAACAAAAAGCATTAAAGAAGAAATAGTGAAGGTAGAAGAAAATCTTTCATTTTTCTTAATAGATCTAACATAACAGTTCATTCATAATAGTGACAGTAAATATGTCATATACACACACTTAAATATAAGTGAAATGAATGAGAGCAGTGATACCCAAGGGATGGGACAGAGCAATTAGGAATTAGGATTATTTTGTTATTATAGTGTGCTTGCATTATCAAGAAACCAGTGTAGTGTCGTTTGAAAGTGGACTTGGGTTACTTGTAAATTTATATTGCAAATTCCAAGGCAGCCATTTAAAAAAAAAAAAAAAAGAACTGATATGCTAAGAAAATAAATAATAGAAAATGCTCTCAATTAAGACCACAAGGAAAAAAAAGTGAAAGACAAAAACAAAGAACAAGGGCAACAAATAGAAAATAGTAACAAATATGGTAGATGTTAATTCAACTGTATATCATTACTTTCAATGTCAGTCCAAATGCGCCGAACTATATATTGTCTATAAGAAATCCACTTTAGATATAAAGACCTACATATAGATCAACAGTAAAGGGATGGAAAAAGATATAAATGTTAACACTAATTTTTTGGTGTGCAATGGCCTGATCTCATCTCACTGCAACCTCTGCCTCCCAGGTTCAAGTGATTCTCCCTCAGCCTCCCGAGTAGCTGGGATTACAGGCATTTGTCGTCATGCCCGGGTAATTTTTTTTTTTTTTTTTCTATTTTGGTACAGACGGGATTTCACCATGTTGGCCAGGCCGGTCTTGAACTCCTGACCTCAGGTGATCATCCCGCCTTGGCCTCCTAAAGTGCTGGGATTACAGGCATGAGCCACCGTACCCGGCCAACACTCATTTTGAAAAATGGAAGTGGTGATATTAATTTCAGACAGAGTTGGCTTTACATCAAGGAAAGTTACCAGAGATGATTATTACGTAATAAAGGGGTCAATTCTCCAAGAAGATGTAACAATCCTGAAATGTATTTTTGCTAACAAAGCATCAGAATGCCAAAGCAAAAACCGATACACTTCAAGGAGAAGTAATTAACCCACTAGTATAGTTGCAGAGGTTAACACCCCTTTATCAGAAATGGACCAATTCAGTAGCCAGAAAATCAGGACAAAATTGAAATCGGCATCCTCAGTCAACTGTATATAACTGACGTTTATAGACTATTTCCTCCAACAACAACAGAATACAGAACATTCACCAAGACATACCATGTTGTGGTCCATAAAAAACACCTTAACAAATTTAAAAGAATAGGAATCAAACAAGTGTGTTCTCAACCACAGTAAAGTAGAAATCAATAATAGATGACTGGAAAATATATTAGGATATTAAACAATACACTTATACATAACACATTGTTCAAGGAAAAAATCTGAAGATTTCTTCGAATTTTTGAAGTAAATGAAAATGAAAACTTCTTAAAATTTGTGAGCTGCAATGACAGTAATGTTTATAGGGAAATTTATAGATTTAAATGCATACGTTAAAAAAAACAAGATCTAAAATTAATCAGCTTCCACCTTCGAAAACGAGAAAAACAACATCAAATTAAATTCTAAGCAGGAGACAAATAATGAAAGAGCAGAAATCAATACGTTGAAAACAGAATATCAGTAGAGAAAAATCAATGAAACCAAAACCTGGTTCTTTGAGAGAAAATCTGTCAGCCTCTAACAAGAAAAAGAAATACAGCAGATAAATTACCAATATCAGAAATGAAATAAGGAACATAACTACAGATCCCATGGACATTAAAAGGATAATAAATATTATGAACAACTCTATGGCCACAAATTTGATAACGTGGATGAAATGAACCAATTTCTTTAAAGACAGAATCTGCCAAAATTTGAACAAGAAGAAACGATCTGTATGGACCTGTATCTGTTAAATTGAATCAGTGGTTAATAACTTTTCAAAACAGGAAGTGCCAGGCCCAGGTGGGTTCACTGGTGAATTCTACCAAACATCTAAGAAGAAATTATACCAATTATCTACAATCTCTTTCAGAACATAGAGGCTGAGGAATACTTCTTAACTCATTCTATAGAGCCAGCATCATTTTAATACCAAATACCATTTTAATAACAAAATATTACAAGAAAACTACAGAACATCTCTCATGAACATAGATGCAGTAATCTTCAATAAAATATTAGCAAATTAAATCTAACAAAAATTGTGCACTAAAACCACATGGAATTTCACATATCCAAAGCTGGTTTAACATTGAAAAGCCAATTAACGTAATTCATCACATTAATGGGTCAAAGACTAACAGATGCCTCATCTAAGAAGATATAGAGATGGCATCGATGTATGAAATCATGCTTCACATCATGTGTCATAGAGAAATGCAGATGAAAGCAACAGTAAGATATCACTACACCAGAATCCAGAACACTATCAACACCAAAGCCTGTGAAGATGTGGAGCTGTGGGAATTCTCTCTCATTCATTGCGGGTCTTAATGCAAAATAGAACAGCCTTTAGGAAGACAGATTGGTGGTTTCTTACAAAACTAAATATACTCTTACCATATGATAAAGCAATTACACTCCTTGGCATTTGCTCAAAGGAGTTGAAAACTTATGTCTACACAAAAAGCCTGCAAGTAGATATTTAGAGCAGCCTTATTCATAGTTGTCAAAACTTGGAAGCAACCAAAATGCCCCTCAGTAGGTGAATGTATAAGTGAGCTGTGGTACATCCAGACAATGGGATATTATATGAGGCTGAAAATGAAAGAGCTATCCATAAAAAGACACGGAGGAAACTTAAAGGGCATATTGCTAAGTGAAAGAAGCAATCTGAAAAGGTTGTTGTATGATTCCAGCTTTACAACATCCTAGAAAAGGCAAGACTATGGAGACTGTAAAGAAGATCAGTGGTTGCCAGGGGCCGGGGGGAGGCAGGGATGAATAGGCAGAGCAGGAGAATTTTTAGTATCATGTGATCTCTGTATGATACTGTAATGGTGGATACATGTTATACATTTGTCCAGAGCCATATATTGTACAACACCAAGAATGAACCCTGATGTGAATGATGGAGTTGGAGTGGTAATGATGTTTTGCTGTAGAAGTATCAGTTGTGACAAATGTACCAGTCTGGTAGGCAATATCGATGACAGGAGATGCTGTGCATATATAGGGAATACATGAGACATCACTATAAAGCTGGAAAATATGACACTGAGATGAAGTTGCGCTGATAGGCTTAACAGGTTGGAGAAGGAAGAGGAAGTCTGTGGGCTCGAAGGCAGATGAAAAGGAATTAACCAAAGTAAAGCCCAGAGAAACAAAATGAAAGGAAAGCCAACAGAACCTCAAGATCCTGTGATATGTCAATATACTTGTAATACAAGAAGGAAAAGAGAGAGAAGAGCAGGGACCTTTGAAAAAAGGAGTCAGAGTTTTCTCAGATTGATGTCCAACACCTGTGTCCGGCCCCGAGAAGTTCAGTGAATTCCAAGCAGAACAAGTATGACAAGAATCACATCCAAGTTCATGATAGCCAAAGTACTGAAATCCCAAGATTAAGAGGAGATCCTGAAAGGACTCAGAAGAAAAAGAGAAGTTACACACCAGAGAAGCATTTGAACAACGCGTGACTTCTGTGAAGATACAGTGGAGACCAGAAGACCATGGAAAGACATTTTTTAAAGCACTAAAAGCAGGAGAAAGGCCTGTCAACTCATATCCAGGGAAAATCTCCTTTATAAACAGGGGTGAAACAACACATTCCCAAATATGAAAGCTGAGAGAATGTGTTATCAGCAGAAATACACTATAAACGTGCTAAAGAATGTACTTGGCTGATTGCAAAGGATATCAGATGAAAGGTTAGCTCTACGAAAAAGAACCCTAGAAATCATAACAGTGCACTCTAAATTTTCTAGAAAATAATATCATAGAATATTTTAGTCTATGATTTTATGGTTTTTGGTTTTTTTATGATCTTATAATTTTATGATATAAAATCATACAATGTACACAATTCTCTATGCCTCCTTTACCTGTTTTGAAGTCCTTGCTGTACCATGTACCAGTAGTTTATTCCTTATTATTTATTTATATTCTATTTGATAGATATGACACATTCTGTTTATTCATTTACCAGTTGGTTGTTTCCAGTATTAAGCTGTCGTCGACATTTATGTATATATCTTTGTGTATGCATATAATTTCCTTTATCTTAAGTGGATGCCAAGTAGCATGATTGACTCTTATTGTAAGTTTAGGTTTAGCTTTTTAAAAACTGCCAAATTATTTACAAAATAACTGCACCATTTCACACTTCCACCAGCAGCATATGTGCATTCCAGTTTCTCCACATCATCACCAGCAATAGTTACTGTTATTTTTATTTCTGCCATTCTAATTGATGTGAAATGGTATATCATTGTGTATTTACTTTGCAACAATGAATGATGCTAAGCATTTTTAACGTGCTTATTAGCTTTTAATGTGCTAATTCCTATTCATAGCCATTTGTATATGTTGGCAAAATGTTCAGATTTTTTGCTCAGGTTTTAAATGTGTTGGTTGTCGTCTTATGGGTTACAGGTGCCTTATGTAATCTGAATATAAGAGTTTTACAGATGTAACGTTTCTCAGTGAAAGAACAATCTATTATGTAGCAGACAGAACAAAGCCCTTCCCCCAAGATACCCAGGTCCTATTCCTCAGAACTTATGAACCTGTTGTCTGAAGTGGTTAAAAGGGATTTTGCAGCTGATTAATTCGATTAATTTAAGATCTTGAGATGGGACCTTTATCCTGGTTTAAGTAGGTAGACCCACTGTAATCAAGAAGGTCCTTACAAGAGAAAAGAACTGGAGACTGGAGTGATGCACTTTAAAGATGAAGAGGGGCCAGGAGTCAGGGACACATGTGGCCTCTAGAAGTTGGGAAAGGTAAAGAAATGGATTCTCATTTGAAGCCTCCAGAAGGAATGTAGTTCTGCTGACACTTAGATTTTACACTTCTGACTTCTCCATCAATAGGATAATAGATTCGTGTCTTGTTATAAGCCACTAAGATCAAAGTAATTTGTTACATTAGCTATAGGGAGATAATCATCTTTTAAAACTTACTAGTTTTCTATTTTAATGAAGTCTATTTCACTAATTTCTATGGATTGTGTTTTTGGAAGTTTTAGTAGTCTCATGGTCTTACTGTTCTTTCATTTTGGTCTGTGACTCATTTGGAGTTAATTTTTGTGTGTGCAGTAGCGATCTAAGTGGGATTTTTGTTTGTTTTGGTTTGGTTTGGGGGACTTTTTCCCCCACGGTTTTTCTTTTTGGTGTGTGGGTACTCAGTTGCCGCAGCAACATTTGTTGAAAAAACAAACTACCTTTCTCTTACTGAATTGTCTTGAGACCTTTGTCAAAAATAAATTAACCATAAATACAAGGCTTTATTTCTCAATTTAATTCTGTTCCTTTGATGTATGTGTCTATTTTTGTGCTAATACCACTGCCTTAAAAACTATGACTTTATGTAAAGTTTTGAAATCAGATAGTGAAGTCTTCCAACATTGTTTCCCGTTTTTAAATTTATTTTGGCTATTGTAGGTCCTTTGTATTTCCAGATAAAATTGAGAATAAGCTTTCCATTTCACACACAGCCTTCTGGGATTTTATTAGGCAGTGCCTTGAATTAATGGAACAGTTTGGGAAGAATTGTCTTGATAATGCTGAGTTTTCCAATTCACGATCTTGAATCTATCTCCATTTATTTAGTTTCCATTTATTTGGATCCTTAATGTCTCTCAGTAATGTTTTATAGTTGCCATTGTACACATTCTGCACCTTTTTGTTAGAAGTTCAGCTGAGTGTCTTCTGCTTTTGAGGCTATTGTGAATGGAACGATTTTCTTTATTTTCAGGTTATTTCTAGTATATGTATATCTTTATCTTGTGTCCTATGATCCCATCAAACTTTGTTTTAGTAATGCAAAACATGTTTGGTGTACTTCTTGCCATTTTCTACATCCCAAGGTGATGTCATCTATGAATAAAGACACTTTTATTCCTTCCTTTCTAATCTGGATGTCTTCATTACTAAACTTGTTAATTTATTTCACCAGCTAGAACCTGCCAGATAACGTTGAATAAAAGTGGCAAGAGGGGACATCTTTGTCTTGTTCTCCATCTTAGGGAAAACGCATTCTAGTGTTTACCATTAAATACAATGTTAGCTGTGGCTTTTCACGAATGTACTTTAGCAGGTTGAGGAAATTGCCTTCTATTCCTGGTTTGTTCAGTTTCATTCTCTTGAATTTGTCAGTACTTCTCTATGTCTCCTAAGGTTAACATGCGGTTCTACTCCGTAATTCTATATGGTGTATGACATTAATTCAGTTTTGAATGTTAAATCAACCTGACTTCCTGTCCCCATGGTGTGTAATTCTAGTCACCACTGGTCATGCTGTATCATCCATTTCATATGCTGCTTGCTTGGTTTGCTGCTATTCTGTCGAGTGTCTATATCACATTATTCTGCAGGTTTCTTGGAAAAGGTAGGTGGGAGTGAGGAATGAAAGATTGGAAAGGGTTGTGAGAAGACGTTCTGGGGAGATGGTTGTGCTGCATATGGACACCTGGTTGTGTACCTTTCTCAAAAGTCTCAAGGCTGTGTCAGTTTTACTTTTTCTTTTATATAAATTGTGTAAGTTTTCTTAAAAGGCAGGGTGGGCCAGGCGCAGTGGCTCACGCCTGTAATCCCAGCACTTTGGGAGGGCGAGGCAGGCCGATCATGAGGTCACAAGGTCAGGAGATCGAGACCAGCCTGGCCAACATGCTGAAACCCCATTTCTCCTAAAAACACAAAAATGAGCCAGGCATGGTGGCACGTGCCTGTAATCTCAGCTATTTGGGAGGCTGAGGCAGGAGAATCGCTTGAGCTTGGGAGTGAGAGGTTACTGTGAGCTGAGATCATGCCACTGCACCCCACCCTGGGCAACAGAGCAAGACTCTGTCTCAAAAGAAAAAAGAAGCAAGATGATAGAGAATTTTCAGGCTCCTAATATTGTTGCTTGTCTAACAAGTAAACTTTTAAAAAAATTCCCAGACAGCATAAGTCGTGTGACAGTGGTAATAAGTGTGAATATTGTTTGCTATTATTGTCTTTTAAGAAGCAATCCTGTGTCTTAAGATTATTTGCTGTGACTCCTCCTCTCACCCAATGATCTGGAGCTGCTCACCTGAGCCGGCGCCTCCCATCACTCACCTGTAGGTAGGATTCTGAGTGTCATTCTTACGTTGAAGTTTAACAAATACACCAGCAATGTATTCTCAAAAACCTTGGTACTGCATGAAAAGTTATTAAATGAAAAATGTTCTCCTGAATTATAGTGAAAAAATGGATGCATTTTATCATAATCCAAGATATCCAATTTGTACAGATAGAAAAATCAATAATGAGAATGTATAAGAAACGAATACTGTAAAGGTGATTAGATTTGTGTGCAAAATGTGACATGAGGGTTTGTCGTGTGTCCCGGAGGAAAACGGGGAGGTGGAGAGGCCGCTCCATGTGAGGCACATTCTGCTTTCTCTCCTGTTACCATCACCAGCGTCTTGATCCTTAGAGAGCTGCATG
Source organism: Macaca nemestrina (assembly GCF_043159975.1). Taxonomy (NCBI): domain Eukaryota; kingdom Metazoa; phylum Chordata; class Mammalia; order Primates; family Cercopithecidae; genus Macaca; species Macaca nemestrina. The sequence continues at coordinate 117,494 of NW_027257877.1, forward strand.
GGTATCGAACACACCGAGGTAGAAATCCATCACCCTCATGGGTATCGAACACACCGACACAGAAATCACCTGCATGGGTATCTGACACACTGATGTAGAAATAAATCAGCTGCATGGGTATCTAACACACCAACGTAGAAATAAATCAGCTGTATGGGTATCTAACACACTGACATAGAAAGAAATCAGTTGTATGGGTAACTAACACACAGACGCAGAAATCACCTGCATGGGTATCTAATACACCGATGTAGAAATAAATCAGCGGTATGGGTAACTAACACACAGATGCAAAAATCACCTGCAAGGGTATATAACACAAACACCAACGTAGAAATAAATCAGAGCCCAGAAGAGCATCTCAGGACTAACCAGGGCTAAACATAGTCACACTGAGACTCCTGAGAGCCGCACAGGCCCTCCGCCTCCCCTTGCCCTCTCTCTTTCTGACTGACACAAGAAAACACTTGGTTTCTTCCCAAACTGCTGTGTAGAGGAAATGTGTCAGTGCATCTTTGAGATGACAGTATCAAACATCTTATAGCATGTTTGTATAAGGTGCTTTAGAAGAAAAATTCATTATGCTAAAATAAATGGCTCATTATCTGAAAAGTGGTTTAAATTCTCAAGAGTGTCTACGGCAAAAAGTCATTAAACAACTGTTCAGACTTGGGTGAAGTAGATCTGTGTTGGAGGGACTGAGATTGTGGTGCATGTTTTTGCTGCAATATGCAGCAAATCGCCTTTCTTCTTACACAGATACCTCTTCTGGCTCCGAAGATGAAGGCTCATTGCAGGGGGACTCCCAGGGCACCCCGACCTCCAGCCAGGGCAGCATCAACATGGAGCACTGGATCAGTCAGGCCATCCACGGCTCCACCACGTCCACCACCTCCTCGTCCTCTACGCAGAGCGGGGACAGCAGAGCTGCCAACAGGGTGGCGGATGTCATGGCCCAGACCCACATGGGTGAGCACGCTTCACAGTGTCTTTCTGTGCCTGTTGTCTAAATGCCTTTGCGTGTGCACGTTTTTCTCTGTTTGCATCGTGGCTGTGGAATCCCTTAGTGGAAAGAGCGCAGAGCCCCTCTGGCCCCTGGGGTGCTTTGGTTGGATTGTTTCCGGAAGATGCTTTACTGCTTCTCATGCCCAGGTCCCTCCCACAGCTGGAATTCCAGGGGCCTTATTACTGGGGAATCCCGCAGCCATATCCGAATTCCAGGGGCCTTCTGCTTATAAGTCCTTTTGTGTTCCTGGGGAATCCTGCAGCCATATCCGCTTCCAACTTTTCTTCTCACTTATGCTTCTGCGTGAAACCTTAACAGTCCCAGTCAACAGGACAGGGTTTTAAAGTGTGCTTCTCCTGACCACGGGAGTCATTTAAGGAAATGAGGGCTTTAAGCACGGCCGCTTTACGCTGCTGTCTGCCACAGGTGTTCAGATTTCTTGGGCGTGGCGCACTGTTTTGTGTAGGTTCTATGACAAGGGAGATCCTCTGTATTAGAAAAAGAACGAAGTTAGGATCACTGCCCCACAACGTTTGAAGATGTCGTGGAAAAGGAGTGAAGTGAGAATTAATAGAGGTAGAGTCGACGCGTGGGGGAGCCACGATGAGCCTCGCGTCGCTCTGCCTTTGAATGGTTCAGGAGTAAATGTTTTCCATCAAGTATGGGACTTGGGTTGAATAGGATTTGGTGTGTGTCTCTATTAAAGCAGTAACCGGAGACGACTGTGTACCACGTCGCCGATAACGGAGCACGAGCCACAGGCTCAGACCCTCCCGGCACCAGCTACCACAGGAAAGCCTGATCTCTGCAAAACCCTCAGTGGGAAGCAGGTGGACGTCATGTGTGATCAGATAGCCCACAGACACCCCAGAACCCCAGAATGTTCACTTCTAGATCACTGACTCCTTGACACCCAGAGGCGTTTAGGATTGACTTGGGTCCCAGCCCCTTCGGTGCTCACTGACACTGAAAGCGTCAGCTGTTTTCTGTCTGGAACAGGAGTTTGCTGTCAGGAGAGCTGGGTCTGTCTCACTTTTCCCAATAACTGCTGCTGGGATCTTGAAGTCCCTTCTCCTGCTTTAGGCTTTGAGTGAGGGGAAAAAAATTGAAAAAAATAATTTTTCTCTCTCAACTGTTGTGAGTATAAAGGAGAAAACAGAAATACTCTTTAAAAGTTTGCGAAGTAGTACTCAAATGAAAAGCAGTATTAAACTTCAGTTTGACACAGTTTCAGGAACATGTACACTCGTTTATGTGAATTAATAGCCCTACTTGAAATCACAGTAGGCTAAACATTGAACAGAAATGTGTGACTGTTACATATTTTTCCATAATAAAATTCCATGTGTATATTGGATCGCAGGATAGTGGCCGAGGCTCTGCCAGACGAGAACGGGGAGGCCAGACACCACCTCTGCCACTTGGTGGAAGCATTTGTATCCTCAGATCTTATTCAATTTTAAGAAAATGCACAGAATCTTACCAAGGAAAACACATATTTTTGAATAAATGAATCACTGCACTTGGGCCTCCCTTTGTGGGTTTACCCTTTCAATACTGGAGGAAGTTTTAGTACAAAGAATTAATGTATCCAAACTATGAGGGGCTCCTAACTCACGTACATCAGGGCTCAGTGTGACCCAAATGTAACTCTAGGGTGATCGCGTTCCGGTAATTTCTAATTGGGCACAAAGATAATCCTCCTAGACTATCTGGAAATTTTCTATAAGTTTGGGAATTTTTTGGAAAAGCCGGCCGGGGGTGGCGGCTGGAAAAGCCGTGACAAAATAATGAAACTTGAAGAGGAGAAATATTTTGTGTGGCAAAAGAAGAGAAGTAAAAAGTCAGATGTGCATTTGACCTTCTGAGATAATCAGAAGCCTGTGAATGAGAACTTAGCATCTGTGACCACGTGTGCGTGTGAGTGTTCTAAGGAGTCCAGTCACAACATAGTCACACTGGCCAACCCCCCCCCCAGACCCTACATGGTCATAGCCATTACTATTCCCATTTGATGAAGAAACTGAGGCATGGAGAGCTTAAGGGACATCCCCAAATCCCCAGAAGTTTCCAGAGCTGGGTTTCCATTTCCAGGCCCTGGGCTCCAAAGCGCGAGTAAAGCCCTGGGCTGTGTGGACGGTGGCCGACAGGAAACGGGACCCTTCCATGAACACACACACGCTTCCTGGCACCCTGCCATTGCCGGTCTAACGTTATTCTAGTTAAAACGCCGCTGACGTGGCTCCTATTAGGAAATTGAGGTTTCACTAAACTCTGCTCCATTTTCGGCAACATGAGTTATGCTGGGGTCCCCCTTTGTGCCGGATGTGTGTGGCAGACGTGGCTGAGATCGGCTTTGGCTTCTCACGGCACCCCCAGACCGCGCTCCGGTCTCTTCCTGAGCTATGGCTTGCTCAACCTGCAGAACAAACGCCACAACCACCAGAAACACTCATGATGTGCTTCTTTACAGATAATCATTCTGCACCTCCTGATGTAACCACGTACACCTCAGAGCACTCCATACAGATGGAGCGACCACAGGGTTCCACGGGGTCCCGGACAGCGCCCAAGTACTGCAACGCCGAGCTCATGGAGACCGGGAATGGTACGTCCCAAAGCAGAGATGTGTTTTTTTTCTGGGAAACGGTTTGTGCTGATGTCCCGTTCTGTGCCCGTGACTGGGTGTGTTTCTTCCTGGGGTACAATCTGCTGCCATTTTATCTGCTGAATAACTAACAGTGGTTCAGCAACTGAGAAATTCTTGCACAGGTGTTAAGACCGTGAACAGTCACTTAGAAAAGCAAGAAGAAGTTAAATGTACAACAGAATTACTGTCAGATGGGCCGGTATGTTGCTTTAGACTTCGGAGGAAAGAGGGTCTTTTTATCCATGTTGGACAGAGATGTCAGCGACTTGGTAACAGGCTGTGGCCGAGGGCTGCTTCTTCCTTCCTGTGGCCTGGTCTTGTTATGTTCTGATTACAGCGGCGGTTTGTATCACCTAGCCGCTGTTCTATTTAAGTCTTAGTCCTTCCCCGGAGTCATAAAAGTCAGTGTAGAACCTAGCAGTGAATGAAATACAATGCCCCCGTGTGAAGCCTCATCGAGCAGCCTTGGAATGGCATACTCTTGCAGTGCACGGGACTCGCAGGCGGACAAGGAGGCCTCTCCGAACCCCAACAGGTAGACAGGGAGGACTATCGGAGCCGCGACAAGCACAGTGGACAGGGAGGCCTGTGTGGACACAGTGGACAGGCACAGTGGCCAGGGAGGACAGCGTGGTTGTGTGGATCCACAGGACACTGTGGCGTCCAAGCACGCGCTCCCAGAGGAGAGGACCCTGTGGGAGCTGATGCTGGGAGCAGGCTGAGATTCCAGCGAGTAAGACTCCCTGTGACGTGCACAGCTGCCATCTGCGCAGCAGCTCCTGATGCCAAGATGGTCGTGCGATAAATGCACAAAGCACATCTCCAGCAAAAAGCCGCCGAGTGTCCACATCCAGGATATCCACCGAGGTGGCTTTTTAGTGTTAATACGATGAATGTGAGCAGCAGGTGGTCTGCTTTCTGGGTATGTGTGACTGTGCCACTGCAGTTTTGTTCTCATGTCTTGATGAGCATGAACGGTTCCTGACGAGGGTAGGTAAGGATGCTGTGACCTGAGACTCTGCAGTATTGTAGCTTGAGGAACCAAGGAGTTTTTCTGTCTTGCAAACCTGTCAGGGAGGATGTTCCAGGCTGGTGACTGCTCCATGAGGTATTCAGAGATCCAGGTTCCTTTCAGACTCCTGCTCTGTGTTCCCACGGACACGGCTGTCCTTGCTGTGGTTGGGACTGGGTGATTGCCATGCTGGCGGGGGAGGGTTAAGGCGAGAGTGGCCATGATTTACCTAATCTACATAATGACAGGGAGCCTGGGAGTAAAGTGTAGCCATGGCCTGGAGGATGGATGATGGATGTTGGTGAACGACTGGCTGCACTCACCGCAGATGGCCCCAGGGATGGGAAGGACGACTGATTATGCCATTCAATGGTACCTGGTTCTTTCAGATTTGGCTTCCTTATGGATTTTCTGCTGTAAAGAGGAGAGAGCCTGTGGTTCTAGGCCAAACATTTCACTCATCTCGTAGCATCTTGTATCCCTTAGCCAACATTTTTGTCAAGTTTCAGAAGTCCTATCAAACTGGCAAGCATTTCTCAGTTTGGTTTAATCATTGGATTTTATATCTGTGTCTGCATGTCTATTTTACATCTATGTGGTTATTTGACACTCTGTAGTACCTTTGTAATAGGTTCTATTTGGTGGAAGTTACTCTCAACAAACCTTGCTGCTACTTGAATTTTCAAGGTTGCAAGTAGAAAGGAGGGAATAAAAACCACATCTTCTCTAATATTAAAATTTGTTGTTCCTCAAATCACACCAGAAGTACAGATACTACAAATTATAAAAGCAGTCAGAATCAAGGTTAAGAGATTTCTGGGTGATTCTGGCTGATCAGCAGTATTTGCTGAGGTGTGTGCAGCAGAGCAACATGCCAAGAAGCCCGGCACGGGGGAGAGTTGGAAGGCCAGGCTGTGACTTCGGAGGTGCTGTTGCCTCAGGAAGAGGAGCTAGATGTAGAGAGGATAAATGGCCACAGGTGTGACCACCGCCGTCCTTGCCGCGGTCCGGGGGCCTTTGTATGGGGCCCTTTGTGAGCTGAGTTATGAACCAGATGAAGGCTGTGCAGGCGTGTGAGAATCCAGGCCAGACTCGATGGGTGGAGGCTTGGCAGAGGTGAGGGGCCAGACAGCCTCGCTAAATGTGCAGTGGGTCACTGCAGACAGTGCCCATCAGTCACCAGACAGACCGGCTTGATCTTCAGCCCCCATGGCAGCTGCCTCTACCTGTCTGCCTCCACCTTCTGAGTCCTATAGGCGTCGCAAATGTGTGGTTTTTAAACAGATTTGGATGAGTTGTTTTCTGCACAACACACTTTGACAGACGGAGGCTGGTTCTCCACAGTGGCACCAGGGACTTGGCAGGGACTGGTGGGACAGAGCCTCAGAGCACAGCACCAGCTCCCTGGGCGAAGACGGTGCCTGTGGGACGGAAGAAAGAAGAGGCACACAGTGCTGAGGCGTGAACTCTAGTTTGCTCTTAGACATGACACACATGCCTTCTGGAAGTTTGCATGAAGCACTGCTAAAGCCACCAGTGCGGACAGGTCCTTAGATCAGGAGACTCAGAACACAGTTGTATTTGAAATCCTTCACATGCTGCAGTCTCTTCAAAGAGGACTACAAGTCATCTCTAATAATGTTGTAAAATTAATTTTTTATTAAGTGCCATGGCTTTTTTTTTTTTTGGTGGGGTAGGGCCGGTGTGTGACAGTAAAACAATAGATGCAGTGACACAGCTGGTGGGTGTTGGTTCTGGGCCCCAGTTGGGCAGTTGTATGAAAAGAAACCGAAAAGTCTCTACAGTGGTATGAACTGAAACACCTGGATTATGTGTTTTCATGTATTTGACATAAATGCACACATTCGTACACTAAACACATATTTTTCTATATGTAATAAAATTCACACCTTTAAATAGTTAACATATATTTTATTTTAGGACCTCCCCCATGATGTGAAGACTAATAGCCACTCCCTCTCCCCCCCCGGATATTAAGAGCCACATCGCAGGGCAGTGAGGCACCCCCCGCGAGGTGGGGACTAATCGCCACCCCCTCTCCCCCTCTGGCTATTAGAAGTCACCTCGCAGGGGGGTGAGGCACCCCCCACAAGGTGGGGACTAATAGCCACCCCTTCTCCTCCCGCTGGCTATTAGGGGCCATGGTGGACTCACAGCCTGTTTGATATTGTGAGTAATATCATCTCCCCCTCTGGAAATTATGAACTCTTTCACAGATGGGTGTATACTCTGTGTGTACACCGTCAGAGGGTGTACACCCGTCTGTATTGGGAGTAATATCATCCTCTTCCTCCCTGAATGTTAAGAAGAATATCCCAGGATTGTTTCTACTCCCTGCATTATTGGGTGTCATATCCTCCTCTCCCACGTGGAAATGAGAAACAATATCACTGGGGGCGTGTACACCTTCTGTAACATTTAAAGTAATATCATCCCCTTCCCTCCAGGATCATGGGAACAATATCCTGGGGGGTGTACACTTTCTGCCATATAGGTCATAATATCATCCCTCCCACCTTGAAACATTATGAAGGACCATCTCACACGGGGTGTACAACCCTTGGTGCGATATTGGGAATGCAATTATCCTTTTCCCGGCATATTTGGAAAAATATCAGAGTGAGTGTACCCCTCCTGCCATATAAGGATTACTATCCTCTTCTTCCTTTCTGGATATTAGAAAGAAGATCACACGTGGGTTTGCACTTTCTTCGATATCTGGAGTCATGTCATCCTCTCTTGTCTTGAATGGCAAGAACAATGCCTTGGGGGGGATGTACACACCCTGTCATATTGGGAGTAATATTACACTCTCCCCTCCTTGATAATTAGGAACAACATCCCATGCTCTCTGTCCCTGGATATTAGGAACAACATCACAGGTAGGTGTACACCCCCTGTGGTATTAGGAGTAATAATATGATTATTGAACATCCATGATTGATATTAACAATTATCAATGATACTATTAATAGGATACCGTTATTATGGATAATTATTTTAAATATATGATTATGCATGCTTAAAATAATTGTTAATATTGTTTTATTACCATCACTTAGTATTAAGTAACATTAATTGCTGATATCATTATTTTATTAATGGTGATATTACTATTGATTATTAATGCTAATCATTAACATTTTTAACTAGTATATTACTATCTTTATTGTGATTATTAATATTGATGATTACTCTTAATTTTTCTTATACTTATTAATAATTAATAGACTTGTTCGTGATATCCGGCGGGGAGAGGATGATATCACTCCCAATATCGAAGAAAGTGTACACCCCACTATGATGTTATTCCTAACAGCCAGGGGGTAGAGGATGACATTATTGAAACTATGGCAGTGGGTGTACATCCCTTCGGTCGTCTTGTTCCTTATATCCTGGGTGGGAGAGGATGATACGACTCCCAATATGGCAGGGGGCATAGACCTCCCCCGTGATATTGTCCCTAACATCCAAAGGTGGAGAGGATGATATTTCTTCTGATTTCACAGGGGGTGTACACCACCCCTATGATATGGTTCCTAATATCCAGGGGGTGAGAGGATGATATTAGTCTCCATATTGCAGGAGGTGTACACTCCCTAGTGATATTGTTCCTAATATCCAGGGAGGGAGAGGATGATATCACTCCCAATATCGCAGGTTCCCTCTATCCTGGGAGGGAGACGATGATACTAGTGGCAATATCGCAGAGGGTGTACACACCCACTGTGATACTGTTTCGAATATCCAGAGGGAGAGAAAATGATATGACTCCCAATATCACAGGGGGTGTACATCCTCCTGTGATATTGTTTCTTACATTCAGGGAGAGAGGATGATATTACTCCCAATATCACAGGGGTTGTACACACCTCCTGCGATATTGTTCCTAATATCCTGAAGGGGAGAGCATATTACTCTCAATATGGCAAGGGGCGTATACTTCTTTTGTAATATTGTTCTTAATATCCGTGATGGGAGAGGATGATATGACTCCCAATATCGCAAGAAATGTACAGCTGCCTGTGATAGAGTTCCTAACATCTAGGTGGGGAGAGGATGATATTACTGCCCATATCTCACGAGTTGTAAAACCCCTTCGATATTTTGCCTACAATCCTGAGGGGAGAGGATATTATTCCCGATAACGAAGAAGGTATACACTCCCCTGTGACACTATGCCCAATATCCACATTGGGAGACGATGACATTACGCCCAATATCACAGGGGATGTACACCCACCCTGGGATATTGTTCCTTGTATTGAGAGAGGGAGAAGATGCTATTGCTCCCAGTAACGCAGGGGCTGTGGCTGTACACCCCTCCTGTGACATTGTTCTTAATATCCTAGGGAAGAGACGATGATACTACACCCAATATTTCATGGGCTGTACAGTGTCCGCTCAGAGATGTGTGGGGCTCTCTTACACAGGTAACTCCTTCTCTAACTTTAGCCACATGCTGGTCATCCAGGGGCCTCCTAAAATCCAGGAGCATAAAACCAAGTGGAATTTCTGAGAACCAAAGATGGTACATGGCTCTGGTTGGGCTGCCACAGGCAGTTTTGTGAAAAGACAGATGTATTTCTCATAGTCCTGGAGTCTGGAGGTCCAAGGTCAAGGTGAGTTCAGGACTGGCTCCTCCTAAGGCATCTCTCCTTGACTGTCAGATGGCATCTTCTCTTGTGTTCTCGTGCGGTTGTCCCTCTATAGATGTCTGTGTCCTGATCTCTTCTTACAAGGGCATCAGTTCTAATGACTTCGTTACCTTAATCACCTCTTTAAAAGGCCTATCTCCACATACAGACACATTCTGAGGTCCTTGATTAGGACTACAACCTGGGAATCTTGGTGTATGCAATTAAACCTGAAGCAGATGGGGTCTTATAACCTGTGTCACCCAAGCTCATGCCAGAGCCCCATGAGGTAGCCCCAGGTCCCCCCTTTGATATGGTTTAGCTGTGTCCCCAACAAAATCCTGTCTTAAATTCTCGTGTGTTGTGGGAGGATGGAAGTGACAATTTGACAGCAGAGAAGACAATTGCTCCCAGGGAGGAGAGAGGGGACCCCAGACCTCCGAAGTTTGGAGGGTCCCAGGCCCTGGGCAGAGCAGGCAGCCCCACCCCTGTGACACCCCTGACGATGGCTCAGGAGTCGGAAAAGGTGGAATCATATGTAGAGGCTGGTTGGGGAGATAGGAAGTTGTCGAATGAGTTTTTAAATATTTCCATCAAAATTCTTACTGCACCCTTGGTGTTGGTGGGGACCAGTGGCTTCTCCATGTGCCTGGCTTCTTCCTGGCTCTGACTCTGGGAGCCTGGCCTGGCCTAGGGCTGCTGGTTGGATTCATTGCTGGCAGCAAGTGGAAGGTGGAGGAGGGAGAGGAGCTGTCCTCACTCCTCTCTTACTCATGCCTGTCCACGTTAGCAGCCCCTCCCCAGGCGTCCCTTGCCCATGATCTGGGGAGTGCTATTCTCACTTCCCTTGGGCCCTGCCCACCGATCTCCAAAGAATCCCGTCAGTGACTCCTTTTAATCACCTCTTTGCCTGTGACAAAGTCTTCTGGGACCTCCTGACTGATACAAGGGGAAGCCTGGCTATCTGTGCAACTTGTAAAAGTGAAGTGAGTCATTCACACTGACATGTATCTACAAGTCACACAGCTTTGCAACTGGAGTGACTTTAAGCTCATCTAACCAAACCTTCCATGACAGATGAGTACACCCAGAATCATAGGATAGAAGTGACTTGCTCCCATCTGCGTCGGCCACGCTGAGACTCAATCGCGGAGTCTAGCAAAGCACACTTCGTCCTCCCTTAGAAGGAAGATCCTGCCCGCACGGCTCACCTCCACCTACCCTAGGTCTCCCCCACCCTCCCTTAGAGGGAAGCTCCTGCCAGCGTGGCTCACCTCCACCTACTCTAGGTCTCCCCCACCCTCCCTTAGAAGGAAGGTCCTGCCAGTATGGCTCACCTCCACCTACCCTAGGTCTCCCCCACCTTTCCTTAGCAGGAAGGTCTTGCTGGCATGGCTCACCTCCACGTACCCTAGGTCTCCCCACCCTCCCTTAGAAGGAAGGTCCTGCCAGCATGGCTCACCTCCACCTACTCTGGGTTTCCCCCACCCTCCCTTAGAAGGAAGGTCTTAGAAGGCAGCACGGTTCACCTTCCCCTAACCTAGGTCTCCCCCACCCTCAGAGGGGAGTCTTTGGGTCAGTCAGAAGACTACTCCGGACATCTGTAAGAACAAATGGTTTCCAGCACAGTCCTTTCCTGGGGTCTGCATTTTCCCTCTGGGATGCTTGGAAGTTGAAGGGGTCAGGCAATTCAAGTTCTCCCCAGTATCTCAGGGGCCACTGACACACAGGAAAATGTGCTGCTCTGCTCGCTGTTTGGCTTTGATGGATGCAAATTTGTTCTAAATGAGCCTGACATTCATTAGCATGTAAACATATGTTACTGGTGGCGGCTCGCAGGGCCACATGCTGATGGATCTTGTGGGCTGTCCCCGTCGGACATCACCAGGCTGCCTGCGTCTGTGCTGCTTCTGGCTAAGGCTCCAGATGTTTTCGTGCACTGTGAAGTAGACATTTTAGCTACAGGGTTATGTTTTTTTCCACAAAAGAAACACAGACAAATCTGTGAAAAGAACTTGAGTTTATGTGCCGATCTACTGGAAGGAGACTCTTAGAATGTCAACTGCTCAGTGTCTGCTTTGACTCCCGGGCAGTTCTCTGTCCTGTGGCTCAGAGACTCTGTGGGGCTGAATTATACATTTGATTCCAGTTCTGCTCAATATTTCCCCACAAGTAGTGCTGTTGGTGCGACTGATGCCTTTAGAGATAGCTGCAGCAGGAACAGTCCAGAGAATAAAACACGCTATGCTAAAATATTTTGAGCTGAAGGCAATTAAGAAGCGCTCTGGCCTTCCCTCCATTTTCTGAAAAGCACACAACATAATCATATTATACAAAGACAAAAGTGCCCTTTCTCCCCTCTCTGCCAGAAAGGACGCAGGTCAATCTCTGTAGACAACTTCAGACCCTTATTCAGGAAACAGCACCAGAGGAATTTACACAAAAAATCTATCATTTATTGGCCTTCCCACAATTTGTTGCCCCCAATGACCCAAAGTCCTTTTACTTTGTCTTGGCACTTCTAGAAACATTTATTATCCTTGTTGAAGATGTTATATAAAAGAAAGGTCTGAGCTGTCTCTTTGAGATTCCCTCATTCCCTGTGTATCTCCCATGTGTATATGAAATATACATGCTAATAAGCCTCCGTTTGCTTTTTTGGGGGTTCATCTGTCTTTTGTTATAGGAACCCCAACCAATGAAGCTAAGATGGGTGGAAGAAAAGATTACATTTTTCTCCGCTGTAGTAGCATTATTCTAGCAATAGCATTCTTTTTTTTTTTTTTTTGTAGATTTCTGTTGAATACACACACACACACACACACACACACACACACACACAGAGCAATGTAAAAAGAAAGAAGTGTGGGGAGTCCTGATGAAATTTTAAGTCCCAGAGATACCTAAATATGTTGAGAAGTTGTCTTTAAACATTGATTTTTTTCCCACATTTATTCTCATATTTTTGATATTTTTTTCTTCTGAGATACCATTTCTAGATTGTTTTCTCTACATTTCCTTGCAAGTCCGAGAGAGTATGCTGGTTAGTAGTGTGCCCAATGCACCACCTCTGTCCTTGTCAGTAAAGAAATGTAGTAATAGAGAGGGATGTGACAGTCACGCTACACAGAGATGGAAACACAGATATGAGGTAAATAAAAACACGTGAAAACCCAGCATTTCTGGAACTCTCACCTACTCCTGTGCCGATATTCATCCTTCAGCTCTGCCTCCATTCTTCCCTTCTTTTCTCATGCTATGGGGTCTGCTTTGGAAATGTTATCTACTTTCATTCTTCCAAAGTCAAGCTTCTAGCTTTGGTTGGAACTGCAGACCCATTTACTCATTCAGCAAATACTTTCTAAACACATGGATAGTCACTGAGAATACCGTGGTTCACCAACATGGCCGTGGCCCCTGCTCTCACGAACCTGCGGCCTGATGGGGAGAATGGGCACTAATATGACAATCACTCTAATGGGTTTCTGATGAAGAATTGAGGAAAGCGCACCAAAGAAAGGGAAGCGGGATTCTCTAAATTTATGCTGTAAAAGAATCTGGCGTATCTTGGGATGAGAGGTAGAAAACCGATGCATTCTGGAAAGTATGATCCCCTTGCAGTCTGGAGAGAAGTAGAGGTTGATTGTTGAGGGGGGTGGAGTGTAGGGACACCACGGTCTGAACAGAGATGGGGGTGCGTGCAGAATGCCTCTTGCAGCAGGAATCAGGCACGTTCAAGGAAGTAAACACGGGAGAAAGTGGCACAAGACAAGAATGAAGGCAGGCAGGCAGGGGCTGGGAGATGATGGTAGATGCTTTATTCTTTTAATAACAGCAATAGGATGCTGTTGAAAGCACTTGAGGGAGGTGGGGAAGTGGGTATGACATGTTTTGTGTTTGTAAAATTATCACATTGTCTTACCAAACTATACTCCCTATTTTTTATTTTTAAATTTTACTTTAAGTTCTTGGATACATGTGCAGGTCTGTTACATAGGTATACATGTGCCATGGTGGTTTGCTGCACCTGTCAACCCATCTAAGTTTTAAGCCCTGCATGCATGAAGTATTTGTCCTAATGCTCTCCCTCCTCTTGCCCCCACCCCCCAAGAGGCCCCCGTGTGTGTCGTTCCCCTCCCTGTGTCCATGTGATCTCATTGTACAACTCCCACTTATGAGAACATGTATGTGGTGGTTGGTTTTCTGTTCCTCTTTTAGTTTGCTGAGAATGATGGCTTCCAGCTTCATCCATGTCCCTGTAAAGGACAGGAACCCATTCTTTTTTATGGTTGCATAGTATTCCGTGGTATATACGTGCCACATTTTGTATATCCAGTGTATCATTGATGGGCACGAGATATCCTCTTAACATGTGATCCAGCAATTGCACTCTTCGGTATTTATCCAAAGGAGTTGAAAACTTGTGTTCACAGAAAAACCTGCACGTGGACATTTATAGAAGCTTTAATCATAATTGCTAATTTTATTCCAGCTTTATTCATAATTGCTCAAACTTGGAGGCAACGAAGAAACCAAAATGTTCTTCACTAGGTGAGTGGATAAATAACCTGTGATATATCCAAACAATGGAATATTCTTTAGCACTGAAAGGAAGTGAGCTGTCAAGCCATGAAAAGACACGTAGGAACTTTAAACATGCACGGCTACACAAAAGAGGCCCATCGGAAAAGACTAAATACCGTAAGCTTCCAACTAAAGGACATTCTGAAATACTGTAAGCTTCCAACTAAAGGACATTCCGAAAAAGGCCAGACTATGGAGTGAAAATATTCGTGGTTCTCAGGTGTTGGGAAGAGGGAGAGATGATAAGGTGAACACGGAGATTTTTAGGATTTTAGTGCAACTGCTCTGTACGATGCTATCACGGTGGACACATGTCATGACATATTTGTTCAAACCCATAGAACCAGCACCAAGACAGAGCCCTCATGTAACCTGTGGACTCTGGGTGACAATATGTCAATGTAGGTCCTTCCATTATTACAAATGCTCCTTCTGGGCAGGAGTGTTGTTAGTGGGGGAGGCTGTGCACGTGGGGGAAGGGAAGGCATATAGAAGGACTCTCTGCACCTTTCCCTCAATTTTTCTGTGAACGTGAAACTGCCTAAAAGATAAAGTGTGTTTTTAAAAAATAAAGGAAAAAAAGGAAACAAAAAGTCCTCAGAAAAATCAAAGGAGAAAATGATCACACTGGGTGCTTCAGGTCAAAATGGAAGAACAAGGGCTGTATTTACCATCCCACCTGATGACTTTTTTCTCACTGCTTTTCAGCATTATTTTTGGAGTCTAGTCAGTGCAATAAGGCAAGTTGAAATATATAAAATGCACCCTTATTAGAAAATAAGATTTAAAACTATCTGTATCTGCAGGTGACATGATCACCTGTGTGGAAAATCTGCTGAAATCACAAAAAGCCACTAAAACTAATAATAATAAATTACTTACTAATAAGTGAGTTTGGAAAGTTTGCAAGATACAAGCTAAACACATAAGCAATATTTATTTCTTCATACACTGGCAAAGAAATAATTGGAAATGGAAATTTACAAAGCAATCTTATTTATAGCACATCAAAACATGAAATCCTTCAGACTAAATCTGACAAAAGATGTGTAAGATCTATACACTGAAAAGCAGGCAGTGATGCTGAGATAAATTAAAGAACTAAATAAATGAAGTGATATACTCTGTTCATGGATCAGCAGGCTCAATATTGTTAAGATGTCAGTTCTGCGCTTGTGGATCAGAGGTTTAATGCAATTCCAATCAAAATCCCAGCATGATTTTATTTTTATTTTTATTTTCAGTAGAAATGAACTAGCGGATTCCAAAATATGTCCGGAAATTTAAAGAACCCAAAAGAGCTAAGGCAACTTGGAAAAAAACGGTGGAGGACTTACCTGAACTATAAAGATAGTGTGGTATTGCTATAATAAGAGAAAACTGGGTTAATGAAACCTCCTAGAGGGTCTAGTAATAATCTCACAAACACGTTACATATACATAGTGGATTTTTGAATAAAGGTTCAGAGACATTAAATTAGAGAAAGGACGATAATGATGATAGAAGGATTAAATACCGTAGGCCAAAAAGAGAAAAAAGAGCTCCTGTTAAATATCTTCACATTGTTGTCACTCATGCAATTCAATTCACATTTTGTGGGTCTAAAAGTTGAACAGACTTCTTCATTCTCTTTCCCCAATTCACTCCACAGAGATGCTGGTGTCTTTCAGTGGAACTTGGAAGTTTGCTATTCTTCTTAAAATGACTCTCTTAGATCCTGTTTATGCAAGAAGTTGTGGGACTGTAACTTACAAATACTGTTCTAAACCTTGGAATCACACGTTCCCCTTTTTCTCTACTTATCGTTTCTAATCAGTTTCCCATTTCCTCTTTCTTCTTCATATTTACACTGCATTCCTTTTAGTTCAGGCTCTTGTTACCCCACTTGATCTCTTGATGTGGTCACCTGAATGTCCTTCGTGTTCCAGCCTCCTGGAATCCTTCCTTCATGACCCTGCAGAACTGCCCTCCAGACCCGCAGGTGTGACCCGGAATCAAGGATCTCAAAGCCGAGTGGGATCTGAAAGGCTATCTAGACCAATCCTCCATTACAGACGTAAACCTTTTGATGACTTCACTTCAGAGCCCAAAATATTTGCACTGCAGGCAGAATCACCGAAATCACTTAATGTGATGTTCAGCTTTCCCGTGGTATTTTCCTCTCTGCATCTCCCTACTTTCGGTCAGCCATTTCTCACTCATGACACCGAACCCTTCGTTCACATCACATTATTGTTCTTCTCCACACACACTTATTTGTTTTCTGCCTGGGTTTTTTGTTACATTATTCCCTCTACTGGAAATACCATTTTGAAAGATCTGACTACAGAATTTTAACGTATTCCTCAGAATGACTCACATATCACATATTCGACCAAATGGCTGCAGATTCTGTCACCTCCTATCTTATCCTACGGCAACCTGGAGAACGTTCTTCTCTTAGCCAATAGGATTTATCATGGTCCTTCTTTATCTCAACAATAGTTTAGCAGGACTGAGAACTGGGAAGTAGATTTTTCTCCCAGGGGTGAGAACTGTCTTAGTTTAGCAGCTCTCCCTGGGTCTCCATTCTGGTTGTAGAAAAGCAGCCCATAGGGCACGGTGGGGAGGAGAAGGGGAATTAAGCTGTGTTACATGAAGATGGACAGTTGTGACCCGTACTCCGGGGTTGGGAGTTGAGGCCCCTAGGAAGGAGAAGCTGTAAGGATGAAGACGAGGCATAAAAAGTGATGGAGGCCGGGTGCGGTGACTCACGCCTGTAATCCCAGCACATTGGGAAGCCAACGTGGATGAATCACGAGGTCAAGAGTTCAAGACCAGTCTGACCAATATTGTGAACCCCTGTCTCTACCAAAAATACAAAAATTAGCTGGGTGTGGTGGCACATACCTGTAGTCCAGCTACTCGGGAGGCTGAGGCAGAAGAATCACTTGAACCTGGGAGATGGAGTTTGCAGTGAGCCAAGATCATGACACTGCACTCCAGCCTGAGTGACAGAGCGAGACTTCATCTCAAAAAAAAAAAAAAAAAAAAAAAAAAAAAAAAGATGCATAGTAACAAGACTGCCTGAGGAGAAGAGACAATCAGCAACCTTTTCCAGGGTGGGATGGCTGAAGACCCTTTAAGAACAAAGGTGTCTACTTTCCTTCTTTAGGATGCTCTATCGTGATTTAATGAACCCTCCCAATCTACTGTATTCAGTATTTGGCATGAGTCCATTTAGGGGAATTCTAGAAAACATAGCTGGCTGTTACCATCAGGTTAATGTAGATTGGGAGGTAGGGAAAAACCCCAGGAGACACGTAGGAAGGACAATACGTGAAAACAGAAGAAACTTGGAGTCAGCTCACCCTTCAAACAAAATCCAGTTTCCAGAAGACATTGTGAGGGCTGCTGGGTCTTCCTCGCCTGCAGATGGGGGATTCCAGATAATTATTATACTTGAATCTCACAGGATGGGGTGATCACCACCTGCTCTCAAATGGGATGAGTTACAATATCTTCTATCGGGAGGCGGTAAATAAGAGGTTAGGTACACGTCTGTAGTCATCACAATTTTGTCAAGATTGCTATTTTTACTTCCATGTCAGGAAAGATTCCAACATGTTTTAAAAGCTGCAAACTGAGCTGACTCCCATCCATGCTGTCATACCGACTTTGAGATTTCAATCCTCCTGAAGGCAGGAAACTTATTCCATTTGCTTTTATACCCTCCATAACACTAGTGAGCAAGTTTTGCTCAAAGGAACATGGAATATTTTGCTGACTCAAGGGGAAAAAGAAGAGACTTAAATGACACCATCACAAGTCAACTTTCAAGGAACAGAGACATATGTAGCATTAGCTGTCTCAGTCAAATCAACATAAACATGCACGTTTATCCTTTACATGGGGGTAAGACAGCAAACACAATTGAAAAAATGAGCCAAGTGTAAAAAATGTGTCACAAAGGGATGGATTTAGACAGGAGAGCAGTGAAGTAGGTTATAAAATGGTCAGCATAATCCATTTTAATGAATTATTAGCTGAAACATGCAAAGCATTTAGGATTTCTGGCAGAAGTGTACAAACACACCAAATGTTTGTCCGACATTTTCTTCACTGCCGCTGTCTTTCCACAGGGCTGGAGATGTTGTTGACCAACAGCCTTGGGAGGAGAGGTTGCAGCTGAGCCCACACCCTCTCAAACTCCTTCAGACTGTTTGTTTTTGTAGACTACTTTACCATTAACAAATCCTAAGATTTACTCAAGCAGTACAGCAGTCGTTGGCCAGAGTTCAAATTTCTGATTCGAAGGAATCTGCACTCTGCCTGCCAGGATCGACTATTAATGGCTTCGTCCGTAGAGGAGCTGTGTCTTTGCTCACTACGGAACAGTATTGAGGCTTCGAAAGGGGTATTTTGCTGGTCACCTCCTGGTCATCCTTCTGCTCACCAAGAACAGATACTGTTCTCAGCCCCTTACATTTACAAGGTCGTTTAATTCTCACAAAGCCCTTTCAGATAGATGCGACTATTACCCCCCTTTTACAGAGGAGGAAACCGAGAGGCAGAGGACATAGGTGAATTGTCCCAGATCACAGAGCTGGCCATGGAGCTGGGACTTGCACCCGGCCAGCCTGGCTCCAGAGTTCACTGCCCTCCTCCTGTACAGCACGTGTGACCTGCAGTAATCACCGCCCAAACAGGCAGGCACTGCGGATAGCCAAGCACACCTCTTCCGCCTTCAGCACGGAGGACGGTTCGTTTTCATTCTGGTGTTCAGCTCAGTTAGGACTGTGTTTATCACCACAAGGACACACAACCCAGAAAGCTCAGTTCACGTGCCATTGCCTTCTACGGTCATGGTTTTCTACTTGTTGGCCTCATTTTCCTGCGCACTTGGCCTGCTGGGACGTGAATGATGCGTTACTACTTCTACAGAATGCAGGTGAGCAGGTAGCATGGCAAGGTGGGTGATTAGATAAGATTTCCCGACAGCTGGAAGCTTGAGGGAGACCCACGGTGGCCCCTTGTTATTCGTGGACGAGCCGCCTCTGGGGTCGAGCGTGAGTCCCTCATCGCTGGTGCCAGGCGGTGTCACAGTTTTCAGCACCCAACAGCCAGGGCAGCTTCTCTCTGTCCAGCTCGCCCCGCCCCGCCCCGCCCCGCCCCGCCCCGCCCCCCCTGCCCTGCCCCGCCCCGCCCCCCCTGCCCTGCCCCGCCCCGCCCCCCCTGCCCTGCCCCTTTCCTTTAGTGAGAGAAGTTCTCTGACTCTTGGGATTTTGCAGTCAGAAGAGTGATCATTACAATTTTCATTCTGAATATTGTGGCCCTGCTGGACTGCGGTGCAACAGGCTCTTTCATGAAGATTGGCAGAGATGCTGACGGCTAGGGCATCGGGACCGAGGGGAGCGAGCAGGACTCATGGGATACAGCTCATAGAGAGAGGGAGCCTTAGAAACGTGAGGCTGCTCTTCACATGGCCGCACTCTCTCCTGTGTCCTCCGTGGAACCTGTGGAGGGGGCGTTAGGCGCTGGCGCTCTCCGGGGCGTGAGCTCAGTCAGCAAGAGAACATCTGCCTTCCCACCCCCATCTCTGCAGCTGGTTCCTTTGCAGTTTTGATTTTTAGAATGAACGCAGCAACCTGCCCCATTCTGCTGATGCTGCAAAAAGGAGCTGGAAAAGAACGTGCACAGCTTCTCCAGTCTTAGCATTTGTTACCTTGTAGTTTGGGAAACTTTGCTGCCCCAGTACAAGAGTGTGCTGAGGATTCTATTATCCTGCTAGATTCTCCCAGGAGGTGAAGTTGAAAACGAGCTAGATGCGCTCTCTGTCTCTGTTTCTCTTGTCTGTCTCGTCTGCCTGTTTCTCTGTTCCCCTTTTCCTCTCTTTCTTTCTTCTCTCTCCCTCCCTTCCTCCCTGGCTATTGCTGCAAAGAATATTCTTGAATTTGTTTCTCCATATCTTCTGCCTTTCCTTAGAATACATTCCTAAGAGTCTAGTCATTGTGAAAAGCAAACGGCCTTTAGATGTTTTCCAAATCTAACAGATGGGGGTCCTTTCAGACAGAGCTTCATTTTACACTTTTATCAAGAAGCCCGGGGCTCCCTGCTCGCCATGCTGCAGTCGCCCTCAGGAGCTTCATGGAGAGCAGAGGACTTGGGGCTACATCAAGGGCTGTCTTTTTTCCAGTGTCCGGAAGGTATACTTTGGGGGGGGCAGTTGAAGTACGAAAGTGACATCAGCACTTCATGTATGGGATGGGTCGATCAAGTACAGTGTGCACCAGACCCCCAGACTGGCGCTGGGTGGGGACAAAGGACTCCAGTTATTACAGGGTGGGTTGGGCAGGCGGCTGCCCAGCTCTGGGGACAGATGCGTCGGCTCTCAAAGCCCAGGTATCACCTGTCTGAGACTGCACAGCCCTCCTCACCCCTTCAGTTCCTGAAGGGAAAGGCCCCAGGAGACTCTGAGGTGAAGAATGCTCTTCCATTTTCAACTCACCCACCGTTAGGGTTCTGCCCCCTCTACCCTCCAGCCCCCCAACTGTGAAGTTCCCGGGGTCCCTGGCCAGTGACTTGCTGAAGCCTCACTCTCCAGGACCTCTGGAGAGAGGCACCCTACTCGAATGCATGCTTCTCCAGGTATATTTGCTCTGGTAACAGCTGAGAAGAAAAGCCCATCTCTAACAGTTTGATTGCAGGTGGGTGGCCCCGGGGCCAGTGATTTTGGGAAGGTGGGGCTGGCTGGCGCCCTGTGTCCTGACTTTTCTTCTGAGCCTTTGCAAAACCACTTTTGAGAAAAGTAATCGGGGTGGGTACTCCTGGGTGGCATTTTCTTCTAAGTGAAAATCTGTAGAATTCCTGCAGTTGCGGGAGCTGTGGTTTTCTGTCAAGACCCCGTGGGGACCGAGGCTGCCCTTCTGTGTCCTGGCAGTGTGGGGCCTGTTTCTTATCCAGAAGAGTCAGGTGCCTGGCCAGTGAACTGGCCAACTCCAATGTGTGTGTCATCGTATCGACCTAAAATGAAATACAAATAAAACGTCTCATTTCTGGCATGAAAGAGACCTAGGAAGGGCAGGCTTAGGGCCGGCTTCTTCACAATCCAACTGGAAGTAGGGTAGCCGGATCCCGGCATCCATGTCTCCTGCTGGGTGAGGGCCACAGGATCTCAGCACCCAGGGGAGGCAACGATGTTGAAAGAGGCTTCAGAAGAACTGGGCCGGAACAGTGGAATCAAACGGAAAAGACTGTCAATTCAGCCAGCTTGGGGAATGACCAGAAAGCGTCTGTTGCCCCAGCAAGGATTGAAAACAAAGATTCCCAGCAACAGGGCCACAGCAAAGCTCTCTCAGCACACCTGTCCCGGACCGTCAGCTGATGAGAGCTTGTGATTGTACCATCCAAGGAGACGTAGCTATTTGGTCTTCAGCTGGTTCTGGGCACAGAGGGTCTAAGACCCTTGGAATCTTCAGAGTGTCAGAGTGCCTTTGTTTACTCAGGACAGGCCTGCGAGCGGGGGACCCTTAGGCAGCCTCAGGGTGGGTCTGGGGTTCAGACTAGAGGGCTGGATCTGTCAGTCTCCAACCCAATCTCTCACCTGGAGGGAGAGGGCTGGAGCTGAGTCAATCCCCAATAGCCAAAGATGTCATCAACCATGTCTATAGTGACCCCTCTAGAAAACCCTAAATGGTGGGGGTTGGAGAGCTTGCAGGTTGGGGAAAACCTTGACATTCTGGGAGGGCAGTATTCCCACTCCCCAGGGACAGAAGCACTTGCACTTGCAACCCGCCCCCGCCCCCCAGGCCTGGAGCAATGCACCTCTTCATCTGGCTGTTCACAGGTCCTTCATAGTGAACTGGTGACAGTAGGTAAAGGTGTTGCCCTGGGTGCCATGAGCCAGTCTGGCAAGTTATTGACCTTAAGTAGGAGGACATGGCAAGCCTGATTTTTAGGTGGTCGGTCAGAAACAAGGGAGACCTGAAACTTGCCATTGGTGAAGTGGGGGCTGTCTCATGGGTCTGAGACCTTGACCTGTGCGGTCTGCCCTAATTTCAGACCTGAATTCAGTTGTAGAATACACAGTTGGTGTCCAGAGAGGGTGAGAGAAACCGCACACTTGGTGTTAGAAGAGGTGGAATAGGTCATAGGGCCTTCCGTGTCACAGAGGGCGGCCTCATTTGTATTTGTTTCGCCTGTCGTTTATTAATGTGAGAGTACTTTATTCTTTGAAAGGCTTAGAATTAAGAATAGAATAAAAGAAATCAGCTTTATAGAATCCACACTTCTTGGTTTTTAGAAACAATTTGTTTCTAGTTTGCATTTTAAGTAATTGTAATATTTAATATCACAAATGTATTATTACATTGTAATTATAACTATTTTAAATATTACATATTACAATATTTAAGAGAATCTAGGTGTTTGAGCTTCCTGGATCTCTGGTTTGGTGTCTGGCATTAATCTGAGGAAATTCAGCTATTACTGTTACAAATAGTTCTTCTGTTCCTCTTTCTTCCCCCTTGTATTACCGTTATGCATATTTTATGCCTCTGTGGAAGTCCCATAGTGCTTGGATACTCTGTTCTTTTTTGCTTTTCAGTTCTGGAGGTTGGAGTTGGGTATTTCCCTTTCCCCCAGGTCAGAAGGCTCTGATAAAATCCCACCAGGTGAGTCTCCACTTAACTAGCTTCTCTGGAAGGTAGACCTAGTGAAGAGTGCACCCACATATTGAAAAATGATTCTTATTCTCTTTCCCCTGTAGTATGTATGAGGGGATTTTTCTCTCATATTTACACTTCGAGAACCTGGTTGAGCTTCTGATGATACAATTCACAAAAAGCATGAGACCCATAGGCACAGGCCTCCTGGAGGTTTTAACTCTCAGACGTGGCCACAGCTCACTGCAGCAATTTGTCAATTCCAGTTCAGGCTTTCCAATCCCAGCTTTGGTTCCTTGGAGCATTGTGCTCCAGTGTATGGTGATTCATCTGCTTTACCTGTCCAGCCAATCTACAGACAGTGGCTTGCCGGTAACCTCACTTCTCTTGCAGGTTTAAGAACTGCTGATTTTTCAGGTTGCTCAGATTTTTACCTGTGAGGAAGGAGTGACAATTCTCAAGATTATCATGTACGGAACCTGAAATTCCCCAACTCCATTATAGTGAAAAGTGTTTGCCCTTCCTCTGGCTCAAGAATTAAAACGTTTTCATTCTCTGACACGTTGTACTTTGATTCCCTAAATATTTATAATTATAGATTTAAAAACTCAGTTTTCTGCTGTATCAGACATCTAGACTGGCACTTTCCAACAGAATTGAGAGTCCTGTTATAGAACTTGAAACCTTCCTTGTAGCCTCATATAAATATATAAACTAGTATATTTTTAACTCAAAATGCTCATACTATACTTTCAATAAGAAATACAAATAGGCCAGATGCGGTGGCTCAAGTCTGTAATCCCAGCACTTTGGGAGGCCGAGGCGGGTGGATCACGAGATCAGGAGATCGAGACCATCCTGGGTAACACGGTGAAACCCCATCTCTACTAAAAATACAAAAAGTTAGCCAGGCGTTGTGGCGGGTGCATGTAATCCCAGCTACTTGGGAAGCTGAGGCAGGAGAATAACATGAACGCGGGAGGCGGAGTTTGCAGTGAGCCAAGATCACGCCACTGCACTCCAGCCTGGGCGACAGAGCAAGACTCCGTCTCAAAAAAAAACAAAAACAAAAACAAAAAAATATATATATATATATATAAAATATACATATATACACAAATACAGTATTTTCTATTTTTTATAGTAACTAGCATGTCTTTCACACAGCAAATCCACTTCAGACCGGGCGCACTTCATGTGCTCAGCTGCCGCATGTGGTGAGTGACAGAGACCACCCTGCATGTGTGTGCGCTATTTTACTGCCTTTTTCTTGACCACAGACTCTACCTCCTGTTTCTCTGTGTATGCAGTGATGATTTGCTGAATATTACACATTGTGGGTAACTTGTTGAGCACACTCAGGATCCCTAACCTTCCTCTGAAGCTTTGCAGCTCCTGTTTTAGCAGCTAGCACAGGCACTGCTGGGTCATCGTGACATGGGCAGGCTTGGTTGGATTCGCTGTTGGTGTGAATCTGTGGAGAGCTCCAATCCTGCACCCACTCCAATCTCCCCCTCCTGGACCTGGTAGGAGGGCCATGCTCCGCCCACACCTGAGCTCTCTCTGATCTCCCCCTCCCGGACATGGTAGGACGGCCATGCTCCGCCACACCTGAGCTCTCTCTGATCTCCCCCTCCCGGACATGGTAGGATGGCCATGCTCCGCCACACCTGAGCTCTCTCTGATCTCCCCCTCCTGGACGTGGTAGGGTGGCCATGCTCCGCCACACCTGAGCTCTCTCCGAGCTCCGCCTTCTGGATGTGGTAGGATGGCCATACTCCGCCCACACCTGAACTCTCGGCACCACGGTCTGCAGGTGTTCTCCAGAGGGCAAGTGTACTGTGGGTGCATCTCATTCATTCTCCTGCCCTCGCCCTCAGGTTCTGGCTGGTACAGCTGTGGTCACAGACTAAAAACAGCCACCTCATTCGTTTTGTGCAGTTTTACAGTTGTTTAGGGCAGATGGGTGATTTGGGTCCCTGTTCTCTCATCATGGCTAGAAGTAGTTTTGGCAAATTATTCTTTTATCTTTACATTCGGAAACTAAAGGAAAGTTTCACCCATAGAATACTAGCGTTGCGACAATCCTAATGAGAGTTTCTCCAGAAACTAGGATCCAGGTCAGCAGCCAGTCATTTCATAGAAGATAAACTTCAAGAACATTCTCTGAAGGGCAATGAAACTGAGTAAGATCTAACCACTGTTACCAACAACCAAGAAAAATAGGTAAGAAAATGCAGCTAAGATTTGGATCAAGTAAGTACGGTAATAAACATGCAAACTATCGCTAAGCACAAATAGGCTGGGAGTAAAAAATTTTTATGATATTGACATTTACGATTTTACAAAACTGCCCCATATGATGTATCAAGAGGACTCCTGATGAAAATTTACAAAGGATGCTTTATGGCTTATATAAAACTGTTGGTCAAATCCAAATATTTCACAAAAATAACATTTCAAATAATATTCTTTTATATTTTGCAGACATCTGTACAAGGAGGTTATTCATCACACATGACCCAGTAACGTTTGTCAGCGGTTGGATTCAATACGAGAAATAAGCAAATAACCGTAACCGCACTGTTTCTTCCATTTCAAAGTCTTTTCTCTTATACAAAGTGGTCAAGAAAAATGCCCGTTGCCTTACATACTGGTTAGTGCCAAAAATTTGGTTTAAAATATTTCAACCCTTGAAATATTTTACGTCCATGTTGTTAGTTACACAAAGAACACATACAAATACAATTATTTTGCCATAAGTTTTGGCAAATTGTAACCATTAACTAAACAAACAGGAGTAAGCATGTTATTTTTGAGATAGGGTCTTGCTCTGTTGCCCAGGCTGGAGTGCAGTGGCACGATCATGGCTCACTGCACCCTGATCCTCCCACTCCAGCCTCCCGAGCAGCTGGGACCACAGGCACACACCACCATTCCTGGCTGATTTCTGTATGTTTTGCAGGGATGGGCTTTGGAATGTTGCCCAGGCTAGTCTCAAATGCTGGGAACTCAAGCAATCTGCCTGCCTTGGCTTCCCAAACTGCTGAGGTTAGAGGCATGAGCCACCATGCCTGGCCTAATCATTTTTAAAGAGTCTGCATTTATTATCGTTATTTTTTTCTAATTGAGATGGGGGTCTTGCTCTGTTGCCCCGGCTGGAGTGCAGTGGTGCCATCTCAGCTGACAGCAACCTCTGCCTCCCGGGCTCAAGTGATTCTCCCACCTCAGCCTCCCAAGTAGCTGGGACTACAGGTGCACACCACCGGGCTCAGCTAATTTTTTGTACTTTTGGTGAAGACAAGATGTACAAAAGGCATTTCTGTACATTTTGCCATGTTGTCCAGGCTGACCTTGAACCCTTGGGCTCAAGCCATACACCTGCCCTGGGTTCCCAAATTACTGGAGTTATAGGCATGAGCTATCGTGCCCAGTCCTTCATTATGTGCTGTGGCTTAATATTAAAATAAGGAAAGGGAGGAGCCCAAGGGAGCACGTTGGCAGAAAGGGCTCCCTTGTCAACAACTTGCTAGCATGGCATTCACTCCCTTGCCTGGCTGGCACTGCGTTCTTTAGATGAAGAACACGTTATGTGTCAATGAGAAACAGAAACAACATAGGAACACCCTGTCTCTACAAACACTTAAAAATTAGCTGGGTGTGGTGTCGAGCATCTGTGGTCCCAGCTGCTTGAGGTTGAAGTGGGAGGACCGCGTGAGCCCAGGTGGTCACAGCTGCAGTGAGCCAAGAGCTGCCATCATGATGCTGAATTCCAACCTTGGTGACAGAGCAAGACCTTGTCTCAAAACAAAAACCCAAAGTGATGCACTCTAAGTTCTGTCCTTTAAATTCCAGTACCTTCGTTTGTAAAGGTATGTAAAGGTGAAACTCAGGAGCTGCTTGCAGTCATGTGGACATACACTTGACCTCAGCTCTGATCTGAGGCACGTTCTTCTGTCTCACTGCTTGCCAAGACTAAGCTAAACGTCAGAAGTAAAAATACTCCCCCAAATGTTGTATATGTAGCTTCAACGTGGAATGTAAGGCGATTCAGGTCCTTTGAAAGACAAGCTTGCAACAACGGCATGAATAATGTTGGAATCAAAATCACAGAAACTAAACACCAAATAGCATAGGTTCAATCCGTGTCTCTAACAAGTATCTGGATAACTAAACTTTCTGCTTTACTTGGGTGTGAAGATCATGTAATGTAGTTTATAATTATTTGGGCAGAGAAAATGGAGAATTAGCGTAGCTATGTAAAATTCAAGATTAAAGAAAAGCAGTATTATATAGCAGAAATATAAATTGGCTATTACCTTCAGTAATTTAGATCAGGGGTTGGCAGGTCCGTGCACCAAATCTGGTCCGTTGTTCTTGTAAATAAAGTTTTCTGGGTACACAGCCATACGCATTTGCTATCGCCCATGGCAGAGGGCAGAGTTGAGTGGTTGTGAGAGACCTTATGGCCTGCAGGAACTAAAATACTAGCTGGCACCTTGCAGGCAAAGTTTATGACCTGATTCGGGTAGCTGCCTAAACTGTCCAATTCGCTTGTTCTAAAACAATCCAACAATACAGCACACTTATCTGAAGATTTGAGAACACGCATGCACCAGCCTAATCAGAAGAAAAGTCCAATTCCACCCGGAGGGTTACGAACTCTTCCCTTTTCCCTACAAGGAATTAAATGAATAAAACTGTGTGAGATTTTACTGGTATGTATCGTATGTATGAATCTTGATGAAAACTTAAAAATGTGTATTTATACAGATACATAATGTTACTTTTCATACACTGTTTTCGGACTTCTGGTTCACAAAATCTGCATTTCTGCACCATGACTTTGAAGGCAGAAACCCGACTACTGGGCTAGTGGTCAATTCTGAGGCACCCAGCGTGTTCAGGAGGCAGCGTCGGGGAGCGTGTCCCTTACCTGGAGGGGTGTAGGCGTCCATGGAGGTCTGCACGACCAGGGACCTGCGTTTGGAAGGCATAGGCACCGCCATCTTCTGCTCTTTGTGTCTGGCCAGAGCCGCCTGGACAGCTTCCGTGTGGACGTCTGAAACGCAGAGAGCTCAGTCAGTGCTCAGCTGAGGTCCCAGAGGCCAAGCTGCACCCTCCTCTCTGTCCCCGCAGCACGGTTCATCCACCTTCTGAAACTCACCAACAGATGGGTGGGTGAGGAAAGAAAATCAGTGTTTACAGTTCCAGTAAAGACATTAAAATTTATTCACAGACTTTTTTCATTTTAATACTTTAGAATCCATATCCGCAAGCAAACACTGGGTGTAAACTGCACTGAGATTTTTCTTTTTAGGGTGAATGAACCTTGATCTTTGGAGATTCTTTGTAGGTCACACGTTTGAGCCTCCAAATCCTTTCACTGTACCGTTGAGAGGCGTGTGCACGCCTCGCACCCCAACTCACACAGCCACGGTCGCAGCTCAGCTCAACACCGGCCATGGGCCAGGACTGTGTTGGCTATGGATATGGTTTGGCTGTGTCCCCACCCAAATCTCAACTTGAATTCTACATCCCAGAATCCCCACATGTGTCGTGGGAGGGACTTAGGGAGAGGTAACTGAATCACTGGGTCCCGTCTTTCCTGTGCTATTCTCGTGATAGTGAATAAGTCTCATGAGATCTGATGGCTTATCGGGGTTTCCGCTTTTGCTTCTACCTCGTTTTCTCTTGCTGCTGACATGTAAGAAGTGCCTTTCGCCTCCCACCATGATTCTCAGGCCTCCCCAGCCATGCGGAACTGCAACGCCAACTAAATCTTTTTCTTCCCAGTTTCGGGTATGTCTTTATCAGCAGCATGGAAATGGACTAAAACAACCATTAAGACATTTTTGTGGCTATTAACCCATTACATTAATTCCACACATTCACTGAATGCCTTCTCTGTAAGTCCCTATGGGCTGGGGTCGCAGTGGTGATAAGGCAGACAGTCTCATGGCATCTCACGCAGGCCACTTGTTAAGGGATGAGACAAGTGATAGATGGACTAGAGAATTAAAGCAGAGACAGATGCAGCAGCAACTCCAAACTGTGAAGCCAGGGAAGAACCCTCTTAACACAGAATCAGAACAACAGGAATGAAACATACCAGCTGTCAAGACGAGAATCTTCGAGACACAGGCAAAAATCCGTTCAAAGGCCCTAAACTGTCAGTGAGAACGGTGTTAGCAGAATAAAACCACCACCACCAAAAATGGCCAGCGTGAGTGAAGACGGGTTGGGGCAGTTTTCTCTGAAGCTGCGAGAATGATCCCACTGAAAGGGAATCGGACATGGCTTTCTGGCTTAAACCCCCCAAGCTGCCACCTAAGACAGGACCCAGACCCTCAGCATCATGCCCACGAGCAACTCATCACACTGCTTGGTCTTGGTCAGCCTTTGTGCACACTTCTCTCCCTAACTAGATAAAGAGCCTGGTCATCTGGCCACTATTTCTAATTCCCAGGTCAAAAACCACTATGTGACTGACTTGGCTCATGGCCGAAAACTGAAGGGATCAGTGAGGTGACAGTCCACTCACTTGCACAAATCGCTTTTTGTTTTGCATATTCTCCGTTTTAAACTTTTTGGATGTAATTTCAAAGACACAGAAAATCTGCAAGACCAGCGTAGTGAATTCCCACATAACTTACCAGGCTCAACTTAGGCCCAACTGCTCCTATCTTACATCACTGCTTTCCCCCCTCGCCCATGAATTTTCTAAGTCAAATGAAAATAAATTTCAGATACTATGTCCCTCCATACCTAAATGTTTCAATGTATTTCCTAAACACAAGGATATGCTCTCACATTCACTTTCCTCAAGATCCGGAAATTTAACTGTCATATACAAAGTTCACTTTCAAATGCTGTCAACTGTCTCCATAATTTTCTTACTTTGTCTTCCTCTTTTACGATCCAATCCAGGATGATGAATTGATTTGTCATGTGATTTTTACCCGTCCAGCATCCAAGTTTCTCAGGTTTTGTGTTTCTTGAAATTGGAAATGTGAAAGAATACAGGTCAGTTATTTTACAGCTTGTCCTTTATTTTGGTATCTTCCGGACTAGACTCAGGAGTATGCATTTTAGCCGGGACACCGCAGAAGTCTGTCCTGTGTGACAATGTTAACATCGGCAACTCAGTGAAGGTGGTGCCTAAGTGCCTCCAAAGCAAAGATGCTACTTCTCGCGTTGAAATTAAGATTTGGGAGGAGACACCCTGACACTATGTGCATATTCTGTTTTCCATGAATTCTCCACTACTAGTTTTAGCAGCCACAGATTTCCTGTCATTCCTTCTAAATCATTAGATCTTCCATATTCACTGAAAAATAATTATTTTATCTTTCAGCATTCATTTACATATGTCCATATGTACTCATGGAGTCTGGCTTCGTGGGTTATGATTCATAGTTACAATGGTTTGTTCTGTTGCTCAACTGGTCCCAGATTTGACACCGGATTCCCCAGCCCTTAGGCCAGGGCTCCTTCTAGTGAAGAACGGTGTTTAGAAGCTAAGAGTGGGCACCGGGTGCTGCTGGGCATTGCCGGCAAGTAGAACACACACACGCATGTACACGCATGTGCACCCACACCCATCCACAGGCACTTCTGTCCCTGTCTACATCTGTCGGGAGCCACCAGCTTATACTTGCACCCCCTGCTGCAACCTAATCCCACGTGATCCATTCCAGGCTTTGGCCTTTTCTTATTTCTACCTCTTACCAAGAAAGAAACCTGGCACCTGCAGCACTCAATATATTCACTGATTTATTAAGCTTATTTGCTTAAGCCTGGAGATAAAGAAATGCTTTCAGAATTGCTATCTAATACCACGGTGAAAAATCTATCGAGTTCAGTGCTCATTTGTAATTATTTTTTCATTGTTTTTTTGGAAGGTAGGGAGTACAAAGTATACACAGTGAAATGTTCAGATCTTGAGTACACTTGGCGCATTTCGATAAATGGAAATCTATTACCCTAATCAAATCTTTTGCATCAAAGTTCCCACAAGTCCCCTCCCAGTCAATCCCAGCCCTCAAGAGACAGCCACTGTTCATTCTCGAGGAGTGTTCTTGGCGCTCTTCCGTCACCCGAGACTCGCATAGATTCTCCATTGTCACATGGACTCCACGGCGTGGTGTTCACTCTCTGCTCAGTTCAAGGCTCCTGGAACTCATCCCCGTTGTCTGTTTTGGTTTCAGCATTTTGTACGTTTTTCCTGATGGGAACTAGGACAATGTATGAATATATCAGAATTTGCTCATGTTTCTCCAGATGAGAGAGATTTATGTTGTTTCCCGTTCTTGGCTATGACAATTTACTCTGGAGATAATGTGCATTCTTTTACAAGGACACACATTTTCTGCTCTCCTTGGTGAACGTCTACAGCATACCTGCTGGGCCATATGGTAAGTGTACACATTTTAAAGAAACTGCCACAGTTTGCAGAAGTGGCTGTGCCGTTTTAAGTATCCTTCCGTCTGAGATCCAGTCTGTCATATCTTCACCAACACCTGCTACTGTCCTCCCTTCTCCACTCTTGTGAAGGGGAACCTCGTGGGTTTAAGTTGTACTTACCCAATGACTCCCTGGGTGAGCACCTCTCATGGGCCACTGGGCATCTGTATACATCTGTTGCGAAGAGTCCATCTTGCATGCTTGCAAAATTCACATCATTTCTGGTTGGTTGTACATTTCCTAAAATGTTCTAAATAAGGCCCTGTATCTTCTGTACATCAAGCATCTCCCTGCTTCCAAGTCTTTATGCCTCTTAGTTCTCCTGACTCACTTCACAGACGAGGGACCCCGTGCGCACCATGCGAACCTGAAGCACGGAGAATGGCCATGCTCCCGACACCCCTGACTGTGGGCAGAGCTTCCCGGCTGCCACCACCGAGGAGGGGGTACAGCTCTTGTTTCTCAAGAGTGGCCTTTATCAAACGGAGAAAGTTCCCTTCTGTTCCTGATGTGATAGGAAATTCGTATAAGGACTATTAAATTTCAACAGATGTTTTCCAGTGTCTACCGAGAGGATAAAATAAATGGGTTTTCTGCTTTATTTTTTGTTAATGTGGTGAATTACATTGATTTTTGAATGATGAGCCAAATGTGCAATGCAAAACTACAGATCATGAGAACAAACTCTAAGTGTTCATGGTATTCTTATCCCTTTTACATATTTCTGGGTTTGATTTAGTAAGAATTTGTTCAAAGCTTTGGCATCTGTATGTCAATAAGAGTGAAAGGTGTGAGATTTTGCCTCGCATGCCAACTAACAAAGGGAGCCAACACCAGCCCAATGCACTGACGGAGCCGGCACATTTCCGGGCCAGAAACAAAGGGCTTGTCACACACAGTGGGGCAGCAGGACCCACTAACCCCTGTCGATATTCAGGATCACACAATGGGGCAGCGGGACCCACTCGCCCCCGTCAACACTCAGCAACGTCCTGTATCCCTGTACAACGACAAGATGTTATTTAGGCAAAACAAAATTAACGATCATGTAAAGAACTGCTTACATTTTTCTCTTCTGAGAAAATTTGTTTTTAGCAACCATGGCTCTCAAGGCACTCACTTGCACATTATACATAACACTGCTTGTGGCCAAAGTCATGGTACCTTCCTATTCTTAAATAATTTACCAAGAGTTCTGAAACGTGAGTATTTTAAAGAGAAAAGAGGTATGTGGCTTACCCCAGGCTAAGGAGTGAGTTAGTTGGACAATTCTTGTGAAATATGTGCTTTTTCTAATTAGAAAATCTGAGAACAAGGTATCAGTGTGAGTCTGTTATCTCCATGAAGGAGTGAAATGGATGCTGGGAAATTGAAGGAGCTTCAGAACGGGAATCTCACAACCTCAAATGGGGAGACCAGCAATTGGGAAAGCAGTCACTCTGATTCATGGAGTTTTCAGAGATTCACGTCCACTCCGTCCTGCATTTGAGCGACTTTTCTTCTTGTGATGTGGACCCGATAGAAGAGAGGTCCCACGTAGACATTCGGCATTTGTGAGGGTCTGGCACCGTGACTCACTTCTACAGATTTAACATGTTTGTGTATAAATTACAATGGCTCAACTCTATAAAAACTGATAGCAGTTATGGATCAATTCCCTCATTTCTCACTTGGGCCACACTTCCTGTTTCTGCAAGAACATATCGCTTGGCTAGAAGACACGATGTTGACATTGAAAGGAAAAAGGACCTTGTATAAAAATGATGTAGAGAATTCTTCTCAAAGGCCACTGGGACACACACTGTGTTGGTGACTAGCTGTCTACCAGCGCGGCAGCGAGAGAGACAGAGCTCCACTCATGAGCAGTCACGGCTCCAGTGACCCACACCAAGACCCCCAGGGTGATGAAAGGCCAACCAGCAGCCTTGGAACGGACACTTCCCTCCTGAAATAGCTTCCCGAAACACAACAAACAGTGATAATTGCAGGCATTTCTATGACTGGGAAGCAAGAAACCCTCCCAGTCCTGTTCCTTCTACACCACATCCAGAACAGGCGTACACCCGGTGTAGAAAGCTCCCAAGGCCTGAACAGATCATTCGATTCTAATTCAGACTGACCTAATCTCTGCAGTGCAGTCCTACAAACAGACTTTCAAAGAGTTACCAAACCACTACCTCAAACCTCATGCTTTCTCTGCTTCGAAAGAGGACATGCGGCTCGGTTTATACAGCCACCAGAACACACACAGGGTATTATCTTATTGCCCTTCAGTGCCAAGAAGAATCCTGTGGTCTCTCACGGTAAAAACAAAACCACAACCACCACAACCCAGCTTTTCAAGTTGCAGGGAGTTTTACAGCCTCTTTCTATGTCGTCTTCCTTTTTGCCCCAAACTGGATATTCTTTTTACTTTCTCCTTATTTCCTGAATATAATTTGATCAATATAATCAAAGTGCTTGTGTTAGAAGCAACTTTACTTAAAAAGAATGGAAAGAACTACATCAAAATATTAAGAGTAGCCATTTCAGGATGACAAGAGAACAATATATTGTTTTTGCTCATTCTTTTCAACATTTGCAAAGTTTTTTGCCTTGAGTGCAGTCACTTTTGCCATCAGAGGTTACAGTGCTTGATGGAATGAGGCCATGAAGCACACACACCACCGAGTTTCTAACACAGAGCAATCTGAGGAAGGATAGAGACACAGGAAAGGTTCATTTTAAAGCAACGCAGGCGTTTTTTCCATAAAGGCAAAAGACATTCTTAAAAATGTTTGCACCATACACAAGTCTGCTAAATTTAGTCAAAAAACAGAGAAAACAGTAACAGAAGAACACTTTAGCCCACAAGGAGACCAGCACACCCAGCTCGAGACCACTCCAGATGAGGAGTGGAGAGTGGTTTCCTCACATCTGACCCACAGGATTGGGTAACACGAGCAGGAGGGAAACATGGGGACCACAGAGTTGTCAGACTGTGGACTGCACAGCAAGAGACAGCAACACAAACTAGCGGAGTAATTAACTATTGTAAAAAGAGGTCCACATTCTATTTTAACCTGAAATCAGTGGCACGGGGACCACCACACCACCCTGCAGTTGCCTCCTCCCTCCCCCACACACAGCAGCCTCCTGGGACAACATCCTACTTCCAACTTGCAGTTGCCTCCCGTGCCACCCCCCCACAGTGGCCCCCTACAACATCATCCTACTTCCACCCTGCAGCTGCCTCCCATCCCCAACACACAGCAGCCTCCTGGGACAACCTCCTACTTGCTGCCCACAGCCTGGAGACCCCAAAGCATGGAGGAGCTTAGCGAGCCACACAGCATTCCCCCTTCACACCTGGGAAGTCAGCCCCTCACTGAAGTGGGTCCTGTGCCCACCAGCTGTGCACGATCAGAGGTGTGAGGTTACGGACCTGGTCACCAACTGTGCAGAGAGGCGTCAGGTCATGGACCTGGTCATCCGTTGTGCACGATCAGAGGTATGCAAGGTTCCAGACCTGGTCACCCACTATGCACAATCAGAGGTGTGAGGTGATGGACCCGGTCACCCGCTGTGTACGAATAGAGGTGTGTGTGGTTAGTGACCTGGTCACCAGCTCTGCACAATCAGAGCCACGCGAGGTTACAGACCTAGTCACCAGCTGCACCCAATCAGAAGCTTTTGAGATTAGGGACCTGGTCACCTGCTGTGCACAGAAGTGTGAGGTTATGGACCTCGTCACCCGCTGTGCATGATCAGAGGTGTGCGAGGGTTAGGGACCTGGTTACCTGCTGTGTCCAATCAGAGCCAGGCAAGGTTACAGACCTAGTCACCACCTGCGCCCAATCAGAAGCTTTTGAGGTTACGGACCTGGTCACCCACTGTGTGGGATCAGAGGTGTGCCAGGTTAGGGACCATGTGCGTAGTGATAGACCTGATCGGCAGCCAAGACACCTGACGTTTCCAGTGTCATCCCGGCTTCTTTCAAAACTGGAAAAGTCTTCAGATATTTCCCAAAAGCTTGTCCATCTTTGAAAACGATATGCGTGTGCACAGGTGATACCGATGACTGAAGATTGAAGGTTAGAGCATTCCAGCCCCATGCCCATGTCCCATCCCATCGGTGAAAACTTGAGCACAAACATCTCCCTCTCTGAAGCTCCCTGAACCCGGTGGCAGGCCTGGGACTCAAGGTCCAGTGTCCTGTCAGTTACACTGAACAAAATGTAATTCAACACTGGCCATGGGCCCTATGCTTTAAAAACCGCATAGAAACCTCCCAAAGAACTACAATCTATGAAAGCTTTCATGGCTAGTATTTTAGGACGACTGACCAATCTTGACCTAAATCAAAGCCGACACTGCCCAAATTAACTCTGACCCCAACTTCGTGCAAAGGCAGCCATCCCCTGGCCGTCGGTGTGACCAGCAGCCTGGGCACAGACAGGACCAGCGCCAGTCCCTCCCTGCACCTTAAACGGGCTTCTGAGCTGCTGTCCATGATCAGTGATGGTGATGCCCAGAGCAGTTTTCCAGGAAAGCAGTAAACCTTTCAGGTCCTCACCTCACGAGGATGGCCATGTATAAATCAACCACCTTTGTTACTGCCCTGCCATTCTCAAAGAGGGGATGGGTTAAACTTCTTCCTCCTCCACATGCCCAACACAAGGTACATCTGCCCCAGCACGAGGCTCATCTACTTAATCCCGGGAAACACACAACCCACAATCAGAGGCCGTTCACAATCAGAGGTCGCGCACAATCAGAGACCACACACAATCAGAGGCTGCACTGAGACCACACACAGAGACCACACACAGAGACCCACACAATCAGAGGCCACAAAGAGGCCAGAGGCCACAATCAGAGACTATACACAGTCAGAGGCTGTGCACAAGCAGACGCCACGCACAATCTCTGCAACCTCAACAGAAACTGTTTCTGATCATTCACCTGAGGCCACCAAGTTTAAATGAGAGGCCCAGGTTTTAAAAGACACAAGGAGTTCTCTGAAGGCAGACTCCGTGCATTCCACCATCAGCACCATTTGTGCCTGTCACAGTCAGGAAGAACCACAACCACGTCTCGGTGCCCTTGCAGTGCAGGGCGCTGCGTTTCTCCCCCTTTCCAAACCCGCGGCGGCTCCTGGCGACCCAGCGCCTCTGCTCAGCCAGGCGCCCCCAAGACCTTCCTCCCTCACCTCACAGGGGAGCTCCCGCAGCCGGGCTATCTGGCTCATCACTCCGATTCAGTCACTTACACCCTCATTCCAGGCTGAAAATCTCTTCTGAAAATATCCAAATCTTACCCACGTCAGGCTCCATCTTTTCCCCAGAGCTCCTCACCCCCTCCAGAGCAGCAGCCCTGGTGCCCGTGCAGCCGGGGCCTGGGGGCGGATCCGTGGGCTCAGAGCACCCAGCCCCTCAGCCCCTCTGTGTGTCCCCTTACTCCCTGCTCCCTGGCGTTAATGCCCTCCATCCTCTATTTCCTGATAGGCAAAAGAGGGTTAATTCTAAGAGTGCTAACCGAACTCGATCACTTAACACCATGTCGGGCCCAGAATACCCCTTGATCAATGACAGGTATTGCTGCGCTGTTACCATTGCGCTGGGTCCAGGTTTCCTGTGAGCCCTTTAGGCTCTTTGCCGTAAAGGCCACTCAATGGTCCTGTCCAAGCCTGTCTGTGGCAGATGGACAGGTGAGTGGCCGATGCACACGTGTGATGCTGAATGGGATCGTGCAAAGCTGGCCCCGCGTATTTTGGTCAACCTAATAAAAAAGGAGCCCATGCTTGCTTGCTGCCGCCCTGCGGCGTCCAGAAGGAGCCGCTTAAAGGCAACTGCGCCACACCTACCTTCTTGGAAGGAGACGGCAAGACCAGATTGGCTGGAGCTGGGAAGTTGTGCCCTACAGATCAGGGCTGCGTGACCCAGGGAAGGCATCACTCGAAATACCTGCTGGAAGGCGGCCAATCCGACCCGACCGTCCACCTCCAGGGTCAGCCATGGGGCTCCTCTTGATGTGTCATCCTGATCACCCCTCACAGAGGAAATGAGCCTTTGACTTCAGCCTGTCCTAGGTGCAACACCAACTCCCACCTCCCACGTCCTGAACCAGCCTGTTCCGGGGATTGCTGTGGACATAGAGGAGCAGGCCCGAGACATCTAGTGGCATTTCCTGGCAAGGACACTCACCATGCTTGACCATAAAACTCGGGTCAACTGGTTTTTCGGAGGGACTGTAATTTACTTCTGGCACGCATGGATACTGATTGACCCAGGGAGGGGCACGGAGGAGGCTGAAGGAAAACCCATGGTGACTGCGCCAGGCATTCCCGCACACACCGACATCTTCAGACTCGGGCGGCGTCCTAGTCTCACAATCAAACGGAAGCCCAGAGAAACTATGGAGCTTGCCCAAGACCAGCAACAAATATGTGGACAGCTGGCATTCAACTAAGTCCTTTCCTGGATCCATCCGCGCTTCTCCCCGCCCCCACTCCCACCACCCTGCCATGGCGCCCGATAGACACAGCAGGTCTGAACATCTGGCACCCCAAAAGCAGAGTAGGGAGCAGAACCGGTTTCTCCAGTGAGAACTCACATGCAGCCCACTCCCCTTCTTGCCGAATGCCTTCGGACTCTGTGCGGTAAGGTCTGCAGATGTGGCCTCACTCTGCGCCAGGAGATCCGGGTGGCAGGCAGCGTTTTAGAGAGTGCGCCACCAGACAGGAGAGAGGCATCTGACAGGGCTCGCCAGCTAATCCATGAGATACAGGACACCTGAGAGAAGGGCCGACAAACCCCACAAAGTCGCTCCTAGCCTGGAGAGGACAGGGCCACGGCGGGCTCCTCCCAGCCCACGCTTCCGACAGGTCTTGCTGCAGCCTGTGGTGCTCGTCAGGCGCGAGGAAGTTTCCCGGGGCAGGAGCTCTCGTTGCACAGCAAAAGCGGCACAGGCGATGCAGCAGGGCGTACTTCAGCCCAGGGCTCAGAAACCACGGGGTGCAGCGCGGCCTGCAGCAAACCAGACACATCAGAAGCCAAGCTCCCACCTTTTACATTCAGTGACATTGAACGGAGGGAGTTATCTGTAGCAATGGTCCTCCTGGGGGACCCGTACAGCACGCATGACCACCGACACTGACCACGAGTCCTTCCTAGGTCCTGGGGGCTACTCCAATTTACACGCACGGTTCCATGCACAAATCTATGCAGGGCAGTTGTTAGCCCCAGCTTAGAGATGAGGAAAACGCTGCTGGAAAAGTTAAGTGAGAAAATCAGACTTCAGCACACCTGAAGTCTCCAATACCACTACTGCTCTATGTGCTAGGGTCTCAAGGGTTGGGTGTGTGGCATTTTAAGTGACTAATCATAGGTGGTTTTCTTCTCTCCTACACCGGTTTAGCCTGAACGTGCACGTACATGCTCTGCTGCAGGTGCACTGCCGTATGTGGACCAGCAATGCTCTTTCCTGCCTCGGGTTCTCGTCACTGCCTTCCGGAAAGCTCTCGCCTGCTTTACAGCCATGCCAGGTAGCCCTGGTCAGCCGCACAGTCAAATTCCTGGAGTGTCAGAGCTAAGTGCTGGCTGAGACTTTAACAGCGAAGACAGCGGAGTAATGGGGATAAACTGAGCAAAACTGTATTGTAACGCAGATGAACGTCTAGAAGCAAAAGAAGCTGAACGTCTAAGAGATCAGGCGATTGCCTCTCACTATGATGTTAATAGCAGCTTGCTGTTTCCAGTGCCTCCGTGTGCCAGGGTTTCCAGTCAGCGTTTGTGTCTATCTGCTCCTGGGCTACCTGATCAAAGCTCTGCAGAGATCAGGGATATCTAAATTGAGCCACTATCTGCAGGCTGGCTGCTCAGAGGCCGTGGTGTGGAACGGCCAGGACATCGCTTAGCCATACGGGGCACAAGCACGTCCCTTGCCACTCCTGTCTTTCTATTTCATCAAACCCTCTTTTCTCCTGAATATTGACCATAGCAAAGTCATTAGCCTTCGAGATGCATTTGAAACATCAACTTGCTTTGTTCAAGAGGTTTAAGCCACACTTAAGTCTTTCTTGCCATACTCAACACACACGGCCGGCCATTTCTGAAGTCAGTGTTTCTGGAACAAAAGCCTTGGCCTGCCCCAGTGAACATTCACACTGAGCACACTGTCGCGAAGCTGCTTGGCCAACCAGCAGGGGGCAGGAGAGAGCCGCAGGGGCCACGTGGGGTCCGTGCAAACCAGCCTCACTCCCTCAATCAAGGGCGGTGCCTCCTGCCAATCCAGCGGCTTCCTCCAAGGGGAAGAGGCCTCTTCAGCTGCTACTGCACTGATTTCAGACGGCTCAGCCAATGGGGCAACAGATTCAACAGAGTCCCATGTTGTTAAAGAAAAACTTCTGTTACCAGGCAACCTTAGTACCATATTCAATGTAAAATAACCAACAACATTGTTTCCAAAACAACATGCTACTAGTGCCTTATCCTTCAATGCTGCTTAAACACGGAAAAGTATGAGGAAAAAAGAGCATGGCACTTACTTCTTAAAAAATAACACCTCTTCCAGGTTCATTTTACCCCTATCATAAAGACTTAGAACTGTGGATTCCCTACAGGAACGTGGAGTGGAGGTGGATCCCCACGCTGACCCAGCCTCCCCCCAGGTCACTCACCCCCCCTACCACAGGGTTCACACCTCTCCAGACACTGTCACCTCATCAAGGAAAGGTGGCGTCTCTGAGCTCTCTTCTCAGGAAGCACCCGAACGGGAGCTAGAGACACAGACACACCCACAACTGCTTTGAAATCCTGAACATATTTAAGGACTTCATTATTAGTTTTTTAAAACTGTAAGAACAAAGTGACCTTGGTTTTAACCTCTCTGCCACAATAACACCGTGTACATCTGTCTTTTGCTATTTGTTCCTTCTCCAGCAGCTGCTGCCTGGCTGGCCGACCGCAGAAGAACAGCCTCTGGTACTCCCGGGAAGCCCTCGGTAAAAGCGTGAACACCACGATCACGTCTCAGGACGCCGCACATGTTAGGGTCGCCCACAGACCGCCATTCCCAGTGCCCAGAAGGCACTGAACGGGCCTCCTGCTCTTTGTAAATGTCAACTTTCCTAAGCTAAGTTGTGTTGAAAATTTTTAACTGCAGTCCACACGTACTTCTTTGTGTCTTGTTTTTATCCTAGAGGAATACTTTTATGGAAAATTAAGCTTGCAAGGTTGAAGGATTTTCTGAAAGTCGACTCCTAATCCTGGAAGAAAAAAAAAAATGGGCCAAATGTGGTGCTCACGCCTGTAATCCCAGCAGTTTCGGAGGTTGAGGCCAGGAGATTGCTTGAGCCCAGGAGCTCGAGACCAGCCTGGAAAACATGGCAAAACCCTGTCTCTACTAAAAATACCAAAAATAAAAATAATAATAATAATAATAATAATAAAGCTGGGCGTGGTGACGTGTGTCTAGTCACAGCAACTCAGGAAGCTGAGGTGGGAGGATCACCTGAGCCCAGGAGGTGAAGGCTGCAGTCAGCCAAGATTTGCATCACTGCACTCCAGCTTGGGCGACAGAGTGAGACACCGTCTCAAAAATACAAAAAGCAAAAACAACTGTATAAATCATTATAGAAGGGAGCTGGCCAGGCGCAGTGGCTCACGCCTGTAATCCCAGCAATTTGGGAGGTCGAGGTGGGCAGATCACCTGAGGTCAGGAGTTTGAGACCAGCCTGGACACTATGGCAAAACCCCATCTCTAATAAAAATACAAAAATTAGCGGGGCATGGTGGTGGGTACCTGTAATCCCAACTACTGGGGAGGCTGAGGCAGGAGAATCATTTCAACCCCGGAGGCGGAAGTTGCAGCGGGCCGAGATTGCGTCACTGCACTCCAGCCTGGGCAACAAGAGCGAGAGTCCACTTCAAAAAATAAAAATAAAAATGAAGGGAGCTAATGTTTTTTATTTAAGGGAAGGGAGAAGAACATTGAGTATTTATACCTCTCAAGCACACATCTCCAGTGGTGTCCTAAGGTATTCAAGATACACATTCCTACAAATATAGCTCAAAACTACTCACCAAGTTACATGCTAAAAGCACATGCATTGTAAGAATGTTACATTATATTTTTTGAGCATCTGTATCCAATATTTTAGCATACTGGCAGTTTTCCCTTCAGGTGCTGTATGCCTAAATTATTACATGTTTAGTCATTCATTTTAGAATTTATGACTTGCTTTAGGCAATAAACATAAGCTACTAAATTAATGACTTAGGGGAAAAGTTACTAAGTTAACTTGGAAGTTAAACTTTGCAAACTGAATTTGTTGGACCTCATTCAAGCTAGATGATCAGTTTTTTAAATTGTTTCTTGTGTGTTTCCCTCGATGATGGAAATAGCTTCACTCTCATCCACTGTGCACACTGCAGCCCGCGCCTCTCGTCCACCGCGCCACACTGCAGCCTGCAATTCACCCTGTACCAGGCTTTCCACACCGTACCTGAAAAGTCACTAAGTATAACCAAGAAGGAAATGAAAAGCAGATAAATGACCTCCACCCCCACATCCAGCATGCAAATGTTAAACATTCATCAAAGTAAAACCAAAAACCCACGTTAGCTCACGATTGTAACTGGTAGAGTTATGTGCATGGCAACTTTAAAAGTCTAGTTAAGTAAAAACCTAACTGAGACTCTCAAGAAAGACATCTGCAAAGATTGACAGTGAGGAGAGGACTTCACTCTGCATCCAGCCTGTCCTGGAAGCCACGGCCAAATGCCAGGTTGTATGGATCCGAAAAGCAGGAAAAAACAAGTGTTGAAAGGTGTACAGTCTCAGCAATGTACAAATTCGATGTAGGATGCTCAGAAACCTTGAATTTCCAATCAGAAAACAGCAACATGAGCAAGTTTCCCAGCAGTGCCCACTTTCTACCTACGGCACGTGTAACAGTTACGCTGGCCACCTCCGGGGGGACAGAGGCTTCCTAGTCACATTCGCTCTGGCAGCCGCACAGCTGGCCCCACCACAAACACCTGTCTAATACTGAGGAACCACTCTCTCCCTGGGCTTTGCTCACTCTAGCCAGGAGAACATATTTACAGAGTACTTTACTGACTGAGTCCTCGTTCAATGCATCAAGCTTGTTAAAGGCAGGGCAACCCCATTAAGTTCACTTAAGCCCAATTAAGTGAACTGAGCAGAGCAAATGCCTCCAGTTGGACGGCACTCAGTCACGACAGCAGTGGCCACTGTTCACAGGGCGCTGGCTTCGTGCCGAAAACAGTTCCAAGCGTCTTCTCTCTGTCCGAGGAATGTGCACTGCAACCCTGTGGGGCCGTTTGCAACGTCCACCAGAGTTCTGAGGCAGCCAAGTCCAGGCTGTCCGTGGGCCTCGCCACGTGGCCGTCCACGTCCCCTGCAGATCAGACCTCACTGCAGGGACCGCGGGTTCCAGGGCTGCCTTGAGGCACATGCTCCCTTCACCACCTCCTCCTGGCCCCTGACATCAACCCTCACCGCTGCTGCCAACACTTGATTTTCTCATGGCTTCTGAGGGGCCTGTTCTGCCCTTCCCTGCTCCCTGCACCCAACTTGGAGGGTGCCCACATCAACGCCAACGCTCACGTAACCACCAACCTTTCCACGGGGCTTGACGCCTAGGAGTCTCAATATCAGAAAGTCAGATTCCTGTGCTTGTTGGAGAATTTCTTCCCATTGTACAAGTGAAGGAGATAAAATTCTAGGTGCCTGCAATAACCTCATTTCCACAACGAAGCAACTTCAGTAGTAGCACAAAACAAAACAAAACAAAAAGCTTTTTTTAAAACTTCTTTTATACAAGCTAAATACAATTTAATTTTTACATCCATGTTCTCATCAGCTCCCACCTGGGGAGAAGGCAAATAGTAATTTTCAAAGAAACAAATTGTTGCATAATTTTAACACTTAGCATTATCACTATTAAGCAAGATTTATCCCAAAAATACATGATGATCTTGTTCTCACGTTCAAAAATTGATTGTCACACAGTGAAATAACACTTAATGCAAAGGTAAGTTTCTTTTCAGGTATCTGTTCTGGAAAAGAAAAAAAAGATTTCTGGCAAAGAGATAAACATTAATTATGTAACAATCCAAAATGCCTCTGGGAAAAATGATGTCATCCAATTAGTTCTTTGAAGTGTTACAAATGCAGCTGAGTTTTAATAGTAATTTCTCCATAATTATCAAAAGAGTCTTTAAAAATCTTAGTACTGAAATAACTATAAATGGATATAATACGCAAAGCAGAAGAGTTAACATTTGGGGTAGATTTTGGCCCATATTTTTAACATATGCACAGTTATTTACCTAGTTGAAGCTTATCCCTCTCCTCCTAGGCTCTTCAAGACTGATTTTCAAACATAGACTGGCTTTTGGTACATGAAGGCAGCTTTAAAAGATGTCAGGATCAGGCCGGGCACAGTGGCTGAAGCCTGTAATCCCAGTATTTTAGGAGGGCAAGGTGGGCCGATCATTTAAGGCAAGGAGTTCGAGACCAGCCTGACCAATATGGCAAAACCCAGGCCATATTAAACATTTTTGTAATTAGCCAAGCGTGGTGGCACACACCTATAATCCCAGCTACTTGGGAGGCTGAGGCAGGGAGAACTGCTTGAAGCCAGGAGGCAGAGGTTGCAGTGAGCCAAGATCGCACCACTGCACTCCAGCTTGGGCGACAAAGAGAGACGGTCTCAAACTAGAACTTAGCCCTCAGGAAAAGCATTGAGCACCCCCCACCCAAACCAACCCAAGGAATCACATGGCAATGGTTATCATCTGATTTCGACAAATAAAGTTCTGTTCTCCCCTCTGAACACAATGGTAAACACCTGCCATCAGCCCACAGAAACTCCCAGGACCCAGTAACACTGGACTAGCAAGATCAATGGGCCACGTATGCAGGGTTCAGCAGCAGAAAGTCATGGCACCGAGAATGGTGTGTGCTCAAACCAGATTCCTTGCTTTCGGGGTGAAGGGGCTTCCCGGGAAAATCTAGTCCAGTGGGATGGTTTCCACTTCCACCATGAGGAGGAAATGGGGGGTTTCCTGAGGGCACCGACAGGACCTGGGTCTCTGCCCCTTTGTCCTCTGTCCTGTTATGGGATGAGGGTGGGCTGAAGGCAGGTTTCCCCTACATCTTCCGGGCAGGAGAGATGGAGCTGACAAGTGAACGACGCTTTTTCCAAAACGTTCCCATGTTTATAACCTGTTATCAACCTGTTTTCCCTGGAGACCAGTGAAGCAGCATCATTGACTCTCTTCCATTAGGGACAACCCGGTGTTACAGGAGGCAGGAGACGACATGCGAGCTGGTCTGAGTCA
The DNA here is from genome assembly GCF_043159975.1 of Macaca nemestrina. Taxonomy (NCBI): domain Eukaryota; kingdom Metazoa; phylum Chordata; class Mammalia; order Primates; family Cercopithecidae; genus Macaca; species Macaca nemestrina. The sequence goes on from NW_027257877.1 coordinate 161,865, forward strand.
GTCACTTGTGTCTGGTCCCCAGCGTACTCGTCTATCAAATGGGCGGCCCCACAGACCAGTGACTTTGAACCAGAGTTCCATGGAGGTTGCCCAAGGACAGGGAGGGGGAGGAGGTGGAGGAGGGGGAAGAGGGGGAAGAGGGGGAAGATGAGGAAGAGGGGGAAGATGAGGAAGAGGAGGGAGGAGGAAGAGGAGGGAGGAGGAAAGGGAGGAAGGAAGGAAGAAGGGGAGGAAGGAAGGAAGAAGGGGAGGAAGGAAGGAAGAAGGGGAGGGGCGGAAGAGGAATGTGGAGGGAGGAGTGTGGAGGGAGGAGTGTGGAGGGAGGAGTGTGGAGTGAGCAGTGTGGAGGGAGCAGTGTGGAGGGAGCAGTGTGGAGGGAGCAGTGTGGAGGGAGCAGTGTGGAAGGAGCAGTGTGGAAGGAGGAGCAGAAGGGGGGGTTCTCTGAGGAGGAGGAGGACCAAGTTTCTGAGGTGTCTTGGAGTCAGAGTTGGCAGTGGCTTCGGCTCTAGGCCCTCTGTTGCATAGTTTTAGGCTTTAACTATTTATATTTGTGGACTCTTTAAAAGATTTAATTTGAAGGAAACCGGAGTTGGGGATACCTTGCTTCTAAAACACAATTTCTCAAGCCTGAGACTAAGTGCTAGGCATTGCTCATTCTGTTACGATCATTTCCTCCTACTTAAAATCAGCCGCACACCCCCAATCTCCCTTCAGGGCAAACACCTTTTCCGAGGATCTCAAACAGCAGAGCGAGCGGCCCGTGACCCCAGCCATGGGCACGAAGAGGGAAGAGCAGACATGTGGAGAGGGCTGCGGATGACATGAGAGGTAGAGGCCCGGCACCTCCCTCTAGGGGCTGTGCTCCTCCAGGCCTAAAGGACATCCTCGCCTCTGGGGTGAACAAGCAGCACAAACTATCAACACTTATTCCAAAAGAACAGGAAGAAAATTCAAACGAAGTTAACACAGTTACCCCAACACAACACTGCAGCAGCCCAGAAACAGGAGGGCCACTGAGCCTGAGGTGGGCGGTTCCAATAGCAGGACAGCGACGTTGGCATTAGGGCTTTTCGGCAAAGAAAAAAAAAAAGACACAAAAGGTAACATGGGCCACCCATTATTTCCTGCCAGTGGAAAGACACCCACAGGCCCCCAGATGCCAACGGCCCCTTGGGAACGAGCTCACGCAGCACTTCAGGTCTTCGCACGAGCAGGCACGTGGTGTCCTCAGTACCCCCGCCTGTGACACACACACCAAACTTGACTCCCATACCTGAGAGTCCAGGGGAATGGCGGGAAGTTCTCGGAGGACCGGGCATCCTGTGAGGGCACTGCATGACTATGTACCTCGGAGGGGTCCCCGGGCAGGTGCTCTCTCTCCAAAGGATGAACTGGATCCTGACCACACCCAGATTGCGCTGGCCTCCAAGCCGAGCGCCAACATCTCACATCCAAAGGGATGCACAGATGCCTGCTGCACGTGGAGCCAAAGCCCCTCGCAGAGCTCCGGACGAACCCAGTGTCCAGGCCTGGGGCCATCACCAGCCAGGAGAGGTGTCCGGAGCACTTCCCAGCGATAGCCACAAGAAGAAACAACTCAGGACAAAGCCAGTGTCCAGGCCCAGGGCCGTCACCAGCCAGGAGAGGCGTCCGGGGCATTTCCCAGCAATGGCCATGGGAAGTAACAACCCAGGCCCATCAGGGGCTTCCTCACTATGCGGGTGTTAGAAGTAGAGACAGAGGTTCAGGTCTAGTGGCACAAACAGCGACGGATCCCATGGAAATGCGGGCGTGGCCCCTCCATCCCAACAGCCTGCATGGCTACTCCATTCTGCTCCCATCACATACATCCCCACACAGCCAAGCCCCTTCTCCTTTCCCCCACTGGATTCATCAAATCAAACCTCGCTGTCCTTGGCAAATGTACCATTAATTTACTTACTGCCCAGTAAAAAAGCACACTTCCAGTTAACATGAAACCCCCGCTACGATAGAACAGCCTTAATTCAGACATGACGCAGAGGAACAGAGGGAGGAGGGCTCGAGGGCCGTCCTGGAAACGGCAGCTGTTTTCTGGGGAAAGTCTCCCTCCCACCCGAGCCCGACACTCGAGCCACACTATCCCCATGGTGTCTGAAAACTCCATGAAGACAGGGTCACTCTGACCCCTTCACACCCACAACGCCAAAGAGGAGCAGGTGTTCAGGAAAAGTCTCCTGCTAGTGCTGAAGACAGGAATAATCCCTCGTGGTGCCCAGAATGTCAGGAGAAAACAAGGCACCACGTGGACGCCTTCCAGGTGACTTCTGGAATGACTCTACCGAATGCCAGTCATCCTTTTACAGAACAAAACCAATACCGGAAAACGTGTCGCCAGCAGAGAGATGGTCCTTTTGATGGCTTACCAACACACCTACGTTACGCTGAATTTATCTCAAGCCACCCTCTCTGTGCTAATGTAAAAAGTCTCCTTTATTAACCAGTAGCCTTTTTCATCTGGTGCTTTTTAACAAGCAAGACGGTCCTGTAACACTCAGGCATTGTTGAAAACGTCAAATGGAAGCCTAGAATCCTCTTCCGTGCAGCTTCACTGCAAAGTATTTTGACGTGAGCCAAATCATGCTATTCCTACATCTCCACAGGAAACTCAAGGCTTCATCAAGGAAACGCAGCATGATTTCTGCTAGGCACAGAAATTGGTGGGGTGGGCATAGGGTTGAGGAAACATTACATAGAAAGAACACCGCGATAATCACCTGCATGAGAGCCACACCGGCCGGCAAGCCCCGGTCGGCTCGGTCTCTGCACAGTCACAGACGTGAGGCCTGGAGGGCAGACACCTGGCACTGCTGACCACCCCAAGGTCATGGCCTCTGCCCCTTCTCTGCTGCTCATCAGTTCCAAGCTTCTGGCAACACCGCCTGCTGCCCCCACTACGTCATCGACTCTTCATGAAAAGCAAATGTTGCCAGGATAGCTTATGAGTACATTTGCCAGGAAAGCAGCTCCGATTGACGCTGAAACCCCGTTCTCACACCCCTGGCAGCTCCCTTGCCCCCGATGTGTACATGCTTGCAGCTCTGACCTTGCTCAGTGTCCACACAGGCTCTGTCCCCTGGAGAGCCGAATGCAGACTCAATGTTGAGTCAGAAATACACAAAGTAGGTGAAGGTTACGAACTGCCTGCCTGCCCCTCAAAACACAGGTTGAAATCCTCAGCCTCAATGTGATGCTGTCAGGTGGTCTTTGGGAGGTGATGAGTTCCCGAGGCTGGAGACCCTTGAATGGGATATGTGCCTCAGAAAGGGGCCCAGCAAATCCCTCACCCTCCCATTGTGTCAGGGCCAGAGAGAAGGTGTGTGCCAACCAGGAAGGAGCCCACACCAGAATCCACCCGTGCGGCACCCTGATCCTGCCTTCCAGCCGCTAGAACTGTGAGAAACAAATTCCTGTTTTTCATAAGCCACTCAGTCAATGGTGTTTCGTTACAGCAGCCTGAGCTGCCTGAGATGACGATGCTCACCGCCCTACAGAAACAGCTACTCCCCTCTCCCAGAAAGAGGGGTTTAATTAAAATCCCTGTCTCTCCTCGCGGCCACCACAGATCTCACTCCCCCACCCTGTAAGCCAGCAATTGCTAGGATTAAAGGAAAATAAGGATCGTTTTAGACCAGCCCCTCCATATCGGTCTGAAGCCTGTAACTTTGCCCACTTCCACGGTGGCCGTGTCACTGCATTGCCCATGTCAGCTCTGTGTCTGCAATGGGTCCCAGGCTCTGCACAGACTCCTCTAGCTGCCCATCCAGCACAGCCATTTCCCCTTCTGCTTTGCAGGTTGTCCTTCAATATCCAACCCCCACCCCTCTGCAACACAAGGCCTTCCGATCCAGGCATTTAGGGTGGGCTCAGCCATGTACCGCAGTCCTTGACTCAAGTAAACCAGGCCCAAGGCGTTGGCACCAACGGTCTACTGGCTGTGGGGTCTGCACAGCTACTAGCTGCCCCAGCCACACCAGGGCCCGGGAGGGGAGGCAGAGGAACCTGTGAAGCTGCCAACAGCCATATGGGAACAGGGGCCCCTGGGATGAGGAGGATGCCATGGAAGGAAATTCAGAGAAAGAAAGAGCCCCAAGGCTGGACGGGTCATGCCCAAAGCCTACACTGCTGAATTTTCCAGGTTTCTGAACTCAATCGCTGACCCACACAGCACGTGTTTCCTGAGTGCTGACCCCGCGTGGCATTGGATACGGCAATAAAGTAGGACCCCCACCTCTCCCCTCCCCCGACACATACACAGGGCCTCCGTCCTAGCGGGAAATCAGACCTGGGGGCCCAGTTGGCACCGCGAGCCAGGGAAGGGGGCCATTTCAGACGGACAGTGGGTGCAGCCTTGCCAAAGCCTAGCAGTCACCTGCACTGCCACAGCCAGGCTGAGTCCAGATCAGCCGCACAGAAATCTGACCCTCTCAAGGGCACGCCTGAGCTCATTAGGGACAGACACCGTCTCCTGCTTATCTCCAACATTTTCTCTGCATGTTTAGTTACACACCGACGACGCAGTCTCGGAAGCACAGCTGTGACTCTGGAGACAGATCCCAGGCCTCCCCCTGCGCCTCTCCGTGGTGCCATTGATGGGGAGGGGCCGGTATGGCCGCCAGGCCGCATACCCACAGCCACCCTGCCACGGAGACACGGGCCTTCGACGGTTACTTCTGCCAAAGAACCCTGCTGCGTCTTGGAGCACACCATGGTGGGCGGGAAGCTCCACCCGGAGAAACAGCCATGCTTCTCCCCAGAGCCAACGGAGGGCACTTCCCACCCTGCATTCAGCAGATTACTTACATTCTGGAAAACATCTGAGTTAATGGGGAACAGTAAAATGAAAAGGTCACGCTAGAAAGTTTAGAAGGTTGTGTGGAGTCTCAGGAGGTCCAAAGATTTCTGAACCAAGACTGCTGCGAGCAACGAGCTTACAGGGAAAGTTTCCACACGGGCCTTCAACAAGCAACGCTCAGCAGGGAGGAGCCCCGTTCTGGGCAGAACCTCAGAACCAGAACATCGGACACCACAAAGTCACAACAGAGCCAACAACAACTGAAATACAGCGCTCTCCTAAGATGTGTGCGTCACCTGCAGAAAGTCACCACACATTAAGATGGGGGAAGAGAAGGATAAGGTTAGAAACAAATTTGAAATAATTTCTGCATACGTAAAATTTCTACATCCACTGGCTTTCTTTCTGGGAGTAACAACTTTTACAGGAGATGCACATCCCCGTTGGAAGGAGTTTGGGTTTTCCGTGGGCAGAGTCAAGGGCTCTCCAAGAAATGTGAACCTTTTCTCACTCACTGAGCCGCGTGCCCTGAGGCCGTCCTGGCCTGTCTGAGCACCTCCCTGGCTCTGCCTCCAGCCAACTCCTTCCAGCACTCACCCCGCTGCTCCCAGAGCCTGCACTGGCCCAGGATCTCCTCTTCTGCTGCTGTCAATCTTCCACTTTAGGGCAAATAAGTTGGAAACTAGAAAGTTATAAGACCCCTTGGCTTTTTAAAAATTTGTCTTCTCAGAAAACAAAGAATACTAATTCTACTTCCATGGTTTAATATGTTGCCCACACCTGCATGTTCATGGATATGTGTTTTTATATATATTTTAATCAGTACTTATAAAAGCATGCACTGTTGGCTACATTCAGTTCAATTACATTTGATGTAAGAAGTTTTAATTTCAGTGAATTCAGGCACTCAAAATTTAAGCCCTCTGACATCTATTAATCAAATGGAAAAATGACAGGTAGATATTACAAAAATCAAGAGAATTGTTTAATATAAATCCTGGACTTTTAGATATTTCCACAAATGTAATGTATACATTAGTACATGACCTTGAGCATTTTCACAACTCTTTGAACTAAAATTCTATTCTTAACTTTTATAGGTAAATCGACATCCATATGTGATTTTAAGCAGCTCAAACATCAGCTCTTAAAAACAACCAGAAATCCTGCGGGCAAATCCCACCAAGCAGCAAATAACGGAACTGTACCCAACAACCCAGGTACCTCCCCTGAGGCATCTGGAACTTGAGGATTACGAGCAGCCTTTGGTTTCTGAGGCACCCGAGAGTGGGGACTCCAACTCCCCAAGTCTAGGAAGGCCTCAGCGATAAGGAAAACTGATCAAAAAGTCATCCCTGCCGGCCCCCTGCCATGGGCTACCCCCTGCCGGCCCTCAGCCACGTGCTTGCAGATCTCACTTCCTCTCTGTCCCGCAAAGCCTGACTCCTGATTCCAGCCCTGCCGCTTACTGGGATGTGGCCATGGACGTCAACTGCACCTGTAAGGAGAGAAGCCTGTCAGGATACAGGATCCTGGCCATCCTGGCAGCTCTCAAGCTGATACTGTAACTTTGTAGTGAGTTACTTAATGCAAAGGTTTAACTTTGAAAAATTTAGATGTGTGTATTCTAACGGAAATTCTGAATGTAGAACACAGGCCACACCCTCACACAGATGTTGTCTGGCCAGCACTCTTTTGTCTTTTCAATAGACGTTTTTAAAAGCAGTTTTTGGTTCATAGCAAAATCAAGAGGAAAGTACAGAGAGTCCTCACCTATCTCCTTTCCCAGCACAGGCACAGCCTCCATCATTCTCCTGCCCTCATGAGACCAGCATGTCTGTATGACGACAGACCCGCATCAACACGGAACCACCACCCACAGTCCACAGCTCACACGAGGACTCGGCCTGCTGCTGCTCACTCTGTGGGTTTCACAGACGTGGAACGGCATGGATCCCCCATGAAAGCCCCACCTGGAGTTGTTTCCCACCTTCCATATCCCCTATGCTCCTACCATTCATTTCTCCCTTCCCCAACCCCTGGCAGCCACTGATTGTTTGACTGTCTCCACAGCTTTGCCTTTTCCAGACTGTGCTGTGGTTGGACTCAGACAGCAGGCAGCCTTTCCAGATTGGAGTCTCACTTAGCAACATGCGCTTAAGATCCTTCCTTGTCTTCATGGCTTAGGGGTCCAGTTCTTTTTAGCGCTGAATAATATCCCAGTATCTGACATACCACAGTTTATCCATTCACCTGCTGAAGGGCATCTTGGTTGCTTTCTAGTTTTGGCAATTATAAAGCTGCTGTCAACGTCTGTGTGCACATTTCCGCATGGAAGTAACTTTCAGCTCCTCCGAGTAAACGTCCAGGACTGTGATTGCTCCTGTGGTCGGAGAGCTTAGTTCCACGGAAAACCGCCACGCTGCCTCCTACAGCAGCTGCCCCACTTCCTCCAGTGATGAGTGAGGGTCCTGATGCCTACACACCCACCAGCACGCGGCGGTGTCGGAGTTCGGGTTTTGGCCAGGCCGATGGGTGCACAGTAACGCCTCGCCCTATGACATAAGACGCGGGCCATGTTTCCACGTGTAGATTTGCCATCTGTGTATCTTCTTTGTTGGGGTATCTGTCCAGGTCTTTGGTCCATTTTTAATCAGGTTGTTCATTTTCTTGTTGAGTTTTGAGAGTTCCTTGCACGGTTTGGATAACAGCCTTTCTCAGATGAGTCTTTTACAGATGCGTTCTCCCCGTCTGTGGCCTGCCCTCTCATGCTCCTGAGACACTATGTTTTTTAGTTTGAAAAACACTTTAGACAGAAGATGGACCTCCCAGCCCACCACTGTTCTCAGTTTGGCCGTGGTCACCACCCTCCCAGCCCTGGTTCCCACCTTTCCACCATCTGCTGGTCCTATGGGTGTCAACCCATACTGAGTCCCTAACATATCTCCAATGATGGCAACGTCAAAGCAGGCCGTTTGCAGGTAGAAAGGAGCTGATGGAGGCCGGAGCAGAGTGTGAAGGCCAGCGGATTCATCCCTCGGGGACCGGCAGGCCTCTCAGATATCCCCCTGGGTCACATCCCAAATGAAGTACCTGCTTTGGCCGTGGGCAGGAAGCAGGACCTGGCCCAGATCTCAGCATATTTGACCTGGCACGGCATTTACAGGTGAGCCTCCATAACCGGAAACTCGACTCTCTGGGGAGAATACATTTTCATTATCAAGGCTTTTAGGCTTTTAATTAAGAAACCAAAGAGCAGTGACTGGAGTGAGGATGCAGGGACTCTGGGTGACCCACACGCTCGTTTCCACCTGGCACGAAGGACCCTGGAGTGAGGGTACAGTGCCTGCTCTGAGTCACCAGCACACTCATCATTTCTACATAAAGAACCCTGTGAGTCTGTCCCAGGACTTTTTAGCCTAGACCTAAAAATTCACAGCTTTGGAAACCTTCATCATTTTAGGAACCTGACAGGTGGGCCAGGGGGATCTCACAGAGTGAGGTGCTGTCTATGGGGTCAGCAAAATGCAGCTGGGGCTTCCCGCAAGCACTTCAGGGAAGCCGTGCACTGGCCCTAGGCTGGTTCCGCCTCCTATCCTCGGTTCTCATGCCCAGCCGTGAGGGGAGCCCCCCGCTTCAGGAGCGGTCCCTGGCTCCAGGCCCTAACGTCCATGTCCAGGCCCCTGGTAGGGCAGCTTCTACCCCAGGGAGGCTGGAACTGGAGACAGCCTGGAGCTCTAGGCAATCCTGGCAACCACATGCTTCCCGAAGTGGCTGCAGACAAACTCCTGCTTCCAAAACCTGGCACGGTCTGTGTGAGGCCTGGAACGCGGGAGGCGCGATTACCCTCTCATGGTTATCAAGTCAAGTCATAGTCTCTTAGACCTATGTGTGACTGGAAGTATACACATTATGGAAGTGTATATAAATGTGAATACAGACACGCTTATTTTCCTTTTATATACCTTACATATATGTGTATACGTGCATATGTATAAAACATGGAAGAAAAAACCATACTTAAGATTTCAAATCTCAGTCACAAAGATCTCAGAAGCAAATTATTATTCTTAAATTCTAAACAAAGATGTAACATTTTACATTCTTACAAACAAAACGTTCTCTATTAGCATTTTATTTTAAAAACTAAGAATGCATTGCACTCTCTCAATTTCGATTTTTAACTCAGCTCACAAAGGCCCCTGTACAAAGGCCTCTGTACCTCGGCAAGAATGGCGGTGGTCACACCTGTGGCCATTTATCCTCTCGACATCTAGCTCCTCTTCCTGAGGCAACAGCACCTCTGAAGTCACAGCCTGGCCTCCCAACTCTCCCCCGTCCCGGGCTTCTTGGCATTTTGCTCTGCTGCACACACCTCAGCAAATACTGCTGATTAGCCAGAATCACCCAGAAATCTCTTAACCTTGATTCTGGCTGCTTTTGTAATTTGTAATATCTGTACTTCTGGTGTGATTTGAGAAACAACAAATTTTAAAATTAGAGAAGATGTGGTTTTTATTCTCTCCTTTCTGCTTGCAACCTTGAAAATTCAAGTAGCAGCAAGGGTTTGTTGAAAGTAACTTCCACCAAATAGAACCTATTACAAAGGTACTACAGAGTGTCAAATAACCACATAGATGTAAAATAGAGATGCAGACACAGATATAAAATCCAATGGTTAAACCAAATTGAGAAATGCTTGCCAGTTTGATAGGACTTCTAAAACTTGACATAAATGTTGGCTGAGGGATACAAGATGTTATGAGATGAGTGAGATGCTTGGCCTAGAACCACAGGCTCTCTCCTCTTTACAGCAGAAAATCCATAAGGAAGTCAAATCTGAAAGAACCAGGTACCGTTGAATGGCATACTCAGCCATCCTTCCCCATTCCTGGGCCAGCTGCGGTGAGTGCAGCCAGTCGTTCACCAACATCCATCATCCATCCTCCAGGCCATGGCTACAATTTACTTCCAGGCTCCCTGTCATTATGTAGATTAGGTAAATCACTGCCACTCTCACCTTAAGCCTCCCCGCCAGCATGGTAATCATCCATTCCCAACCACGGCAAGGACAGCCGTGACCCTGGGAACGCAGAGCAGGGGTCGGGAAGAAACCTGGATCCCTGAATACCTCATGGAGCAGTCACCAGCCTGGAACATCCTCCTTGATGGGTTTGCAAGAGAGAACTCCTTGGTTCCTCAAGCTACAATACTGCAGTCTCAGGTCACAGCATCGTTACCTACCCTCGTCAGGAACCGTTCATGCTCATCAAGACATGAGAACAAAACTGCATTGGCACAGTCACACTCGACGCAGACCACCTGCTGCTCACATTCATCGTATTAACACCTAAAAGCCACCGTGGTGGATATGCTGGATGTGGACACTCGGCGGCTTTTTGCTGGAGACACGCTTTGTGCATTTATCGCACGACCATCTTGGCGTCAGGAGGGGCTGTGCAGGTGGCAGCTGTGCACGTCACAGGGAGTCTCACTCGCTGGACTCTCAGCCAGCTCCCACTATCAGTGCCCGCAGAGTCCTCTCCTCCAGGAGCACGTGCTTGGACGCCACAGTGGCCTGTGGATCCACACAACAGCACTGTGTGCCCCAGGAGCTTAGAAAGTACCACTGCATCAATGCCTCCACAGGTGAGGCCGGGGGCAGAAGCCAACCTCAAGCAGTTACGGTCCTCCGTGGGGCTGGCGTCCAGGCAGGAAGGTGGCTCAGCGGCTCTCCTCTCACTGTGAAACTTCCTAGGTCCCCACATGAACAGAACCCTAAATAACACGCAACAAACAACAGGAACGAGAATACGACCAGCAGCTTCCGAGATGAGCAAGCTGGACTGATCATGAGACACCTGACGGTGATGGTGCCAGAGCCCCTCCCAGTAACCTGTGAGGACAGCGCTGCCAGCATCTCCCTAAAACCAGCCCAAGTCAAGTTAGACTTGAGGCTTTCCAGGAGTGGGTAGATCCATTCAATCCCACAGTCTGAACCTTCCAGGCCGTGTCTCATGGCCCTCATCTCACATATGGGAACCCGGACGCTGCACCATAAACGCAGCCCCAAGCCCTCGTTCCTTCTTCAACACCACACACCAGCACAGTGAACACTTAGGATCTGGGCATTCACATAAAATACTGCTTAACTAAAACTTCTGATTTAGAACATGTTTAATTCCTACTCACAGAGCTCAAAGTGTTCTGTCCTAGGAGGCGGTAGCTGTAACTAAGCATGAGAGAAGAAGGGATCAGAGTGGTGCCAAGTATTAAATATTCCTCTAAATCTATTCACCAGGTTGCCATGCTATTGTCACCTGCTTCATTTTCTGTCCTTAAAAGACAAAATAGTTACTTTTCAAAATAGACAACCTGTTTTACTGATGCTTAGCTATAAAGTAGCGAGCTACGTATCCAAAAGGGAGATATGGGAAAACAGAAAATGTTCACAAGCGATCGGGGTTGGGGGGCAGTTGCAGCAGCACCTGGCTCTGTTGCGCTGTGAGCCAGCCACGTGGGCTGGACAGCTCACTTAGCCACTGAAATTACATCATCTAAGATTTTGTTTCAGTTACTTGGATAAATTCTCCCTCCTGCTATGAAGAGTAAGGTTTGAGGGGTTTTTTTGTGTTTTTTTTTTTTTTTGACTTGGAGTCTCGCTATGTCACCCAGGCCGGAGTGCAGTATTACAATCATGGCTCATCGCGGCCTTGACCTTCTGCCTCAAGCAATCCTCCCGCCTCAGCCTTCCAAGCAGCTGGGACCCAAAGGCGAGTTTGATTTCTTTGCTAACGAATTCCTAATTCACCTCGCAGTGGGCCCTGTCAAGGCCATATGCCCGGACATCCACCTTGCCGACCGTCCATGTGGTCTCTAAGGTGGATGCCCTCCGGTTGCCTGGGCTCTGCACGCGATACTGAGTCTCCAAGTCTGCCGCTGTATAAGGGACTGACAGCCCCAAGCGTCTCGACGCGCCACCTTGAGCCGGGCTTTATTCCACAGGGCGACTCTGCTTCCCGTGATGAGATGCAGCACGTGAGCACAGATCAAAGGGTATCAGCAACTAACCCATTCCCCTGGTACTAAGCAGAGGACCAAGAGTTTAGTTCCTTACTTATTTGCTACGGGCTTGATTCAAAACAGCTTTCTGGAATCCTGGGGACAGACACCTCTAACTGGTGAGAATTCTGGCTTTAGTAACGGAAGGATCACCTAAAGCCCATTTTGTAACTGCTGTTCTCATCAGAATTTGAGGCCAAAGGGAAAAATAAAAGGGGGGCTAAGATCGTGACACCCCAGTTTGCACAAGGCCAACCAGCCTGCTTGAGGGGGTAAAAGGAATAGGATTTTTAAACTGCTGAGTTTTAAAAACGTGGCTGTAGGCTGGGCGCACTGGCTCACGTCTATAAGCCCAGCACTTTGGGAGGCCGAGGTGGGAGGATTGCTTGAGGCCAGGAGTTCAAGACTGGCTTGAGTAACACAGCAATACCCTATCTCTTTAAAAAGAAAAAAAAAAGTTATTAAAATAGTAATAAAAAGGTTAATACAATAAATTACTATGTCAACATGGCACCCCCTGCTGTCAGACGAGGTGCAATCTCTGTGGCTGTGAGGTCCGGAGAGAAATGTAACCGGCATCATAGGGAAGGTGGACCCCAAAGCCCCACAACATTACTCCTGTACAGTGTGTTAACCAGCATGATGTCTCCTCCACAATCAGAAGCCTGGTTTAGAGGAACGCTGCCCACTGGACCTGGGTGGACTCCAGATGCCGGTCGACCAGACAGCCCCACCCTGGGACCCTGCCGGCAGCCCCGACTGGACAGAATGGCCTCATGAGTGTCCTTTCCTGCCACAGGCTGCAGACCCTGAGCCAGTCCTGGCTGTGACTGATGCTGCGCATAAACGTCTGCGCCCAACAGCTCACCTTTGTACATGACACGCCCAGTCCACCTCATTTCAAATGTTACACTTGCCCCAAGGCGAACATGGATGTTACAGGTTAACTCACTGCATGTGTGCTAGACTTTCCCTGTAAGTGTTCAGACATTGTACGAACCGGATGAACAAACCCCACTTTCCCTGTAAACGTTCAGACATTCCTTGAGCCCGATGAACACACACAGCCAACAAACCCCGGAACGTGTAATGCCGCGGCCTCCTCCCCTCCTGAGGGGCGTGTGCTTACAGCTCCCCCAAGACCACATTTCCCAAAGCACAGTGTTACTCTGAAAATAAAACCTCCTTTTTCCTTCCTCTGTACATCTCGTGGTCGTGTTAACAACTATTGCTACAAATGCAGAGAAACGGGGTATTATCCGTGCTGGTCACCGAATTCCTAGCACCAAAGCTTCAAGGCCCCCCAGTCTGAAGGAAGCTTCTATCACCCTAAAGCCAACTCTGGAGACGAAGGCCAAGCTGGGGAAAGGCTGTGTCTCTGCAAATCCACGCCACGGGGCCCTCTGCAGTTGTGTGTAAGGAACTCTTGGTCTGTCCTGGGGTTTGGGGAAATCAGGATGCAAGCAGATACCGTACGCTCTTCCACGGGACCGTGAAGTCTGCGGAACCTCAGAGGAACACGGAGACAAACGGTGGCACGATTCTCACAGGCCGAGCCTCGATGGGCGCCCGTGTCAAGAACACAGACACGCCGGGAGGGGCAGCCGATGCAGGCAACGCCTGCAACTCCAGCAAGCAACAGCGTCTGAGTGTGGGGGTCTCTGGCCAGGCTCCACCACAACTGCCATATTCTGTGACAAAATTTTAAAAATAGGTTTTAACTAGTTATAACTCTAACTTGTTTTACACATAAACAGAACACAGGGTACCAACAGGCTCCAAAATACTTTGCCTAGAACCAAGTCTAGAATGCAGATGGATGCTGCTCCGAGTGTGAGGAGTCCCCTTGTAGTGCCATAAATCCTAGATCTAGGTGACTAAGCGCTCTTCCTAAACCAGACGGCACCATGAGGCTCTGAGGGCACCCTCTGTCCCCAGGCCAGTCCATCAGGCCCTGCAGAAGCTTCTAGAGTAAGAGCCTGTGGATTTGTATTGGACGGATGTAAACCAGGCAAAGTCACAGGGGCTCGTCCTGGAAGCCTATCCATTTACCCACTCATGCCGTGGAGAGCCCTGCCCCCAACTCCACACCCGCAATCACGCTCAACCACAAGAACTGGCTTCTAGGCCCTCAAGCTACTCCCTCTCGACCCCGGACAGACGCTTCTCAAACCATGAGACCCAGAGTAGTCTTAACAGGTGGTCCCAGCAGAACTGGCCACTGCATTAATTGATATTTTGTGTGTGGGGGGGTGGTTGTTCTTCTGTCACTCAGGCACAGTGCACCATAAGTACAGTGGTGCTATCATGGTTCACTGCAGCCTCAACCTGCCAGGCTTGGGTCATCCTCCAGCCTTAGCTTCCCGAGTAGCTGGGACCACAGGTGTACATCACCTGTCCTATTTAATTTTTTGTAGAGTCAGGGTCTTGCTATGTTGCCCAGGCTGGTCTTGAATTCCTGGGCTCAAAAGTGAACTGCCCAACTCAGCCTCCCAAGGTGCTGGGATGACAGGTGTGAGCCACTATGCCCAGCCTAGAATTGGTTTTTCTTAAACCTGAGTTTGACACATGAACCCCACTTACATAGATATCAGCACACTCTCACAGCTCGAGAGTTTTCCTGAATCTCGATTCTGTCCGTTCAAGGTCAATATCTAAGAAAGGGTCAGAACTGACCCTCCCTCCGTGAAGCCTAAGGGCAAATGCAGCAGCATCTCAGTGTATGAGGAGACAAAGTAAGAAGGTGGAAAATACACACTGAAATTCTAGTGCTAGAATCATAATCACCAACACTTTAAGAGGGAATCTGCTTTCCAAAATATGTAGCTGCTGGATTAACTTCAAAGTCACCAGATTCCACAGGCAGTAGCTCACAGGGGCACAGCTTTCTAAGGCCGCACAGCCCGGGACAGCGTAACAGCCTCAGGGCAAAGCAAACTAAACAAAGGCTTGGTTCTCTCAAGGACGAAGGTGCTCAAGTGTTTCCAAATATTCTTCTTCTTCTAAGTAAGTTAGATGCCTCCTACAACACTGTTTAGAGTGCCAGTGTGTTCAGAAACATGAAGTTGAAAATACATCTCAGGACCCCAAAATCACTACGATAAAGGGACATCAAGGTGAGGAAGAGCTTAGAGCAAACCTGCCTCCCATGCTCTTCCTAACAGAGACAGCTACTGGGGGTGGAGGGAAAAGCCACGTACCTCCCTCACAACCGATCCACAAGGAAATTCCTCATGGACAGAGGACAGAACTCAAAGTCACCATCTGCACACGGAGATAAATGCGGATCTGACTGCTTCCTCTGGAAAGATGCACCAGAAATGCATTTGTCTGATCTACCTGTGACCTGGAAATCCCTCCCCGCTTCGAGCCGTCCATCCTTTCTAGACTGAACCAACGTACGTCTCACATGTATTGATGTCTCACGTCTCCCTAAAATGTGTAAGACCAAGTTGTGCCCCAAACACCTTGGACACATGTTCAGGACCTCCTGAAGCTGCCGCAGTGTGTCCTCAACCCCTCCTAAGGCTGTGTCTATAACCTTGGGAAAATGAACTCTCTATGGATCAAGGACTGTCGCAGAGATCCTTCTGGTTTACAGGAAGCATTCTCTCCTGCGAGTATATCAATGAAATCATGTGGAATTACAAAATGCCACTTTAGTAAAAGCCAAAGGAATTAGGGTTCTATGTGCTTCAAAAAAAAAAAAAAAGTAACGTTCTATTTGTCAATGGACCATGAAGCCCACACCCCCTTTTGCAGTGAAGATGTCAAATGGGACGAGAGGCCCCTCCTGCGGATGCTACCCTCTGACCCCACTTCCCAGAGTCCAGTTTCCTGCTGCTCAGGGAACAGCAACCCCAGCTTCACGGGGCTCAGGCCTCCAAACCCAACTCCCACCCATGCTGGAGAATCACCCCAGGGACTAGCTAAGTGGCAGGTGCAACTCTCACCTCACCCCCTTAAAGGGGAAAAGGCACCTTCCCGCTCCTCTTCCTGCTGGTGGGAACAGGGGCAGGAGCTGGAGGGTCAGGAGTCGGGCGGCAGAACCGAAGCAGCCTGGGTCCCTGCTAGTCAGAGTTGGCAAATGCCAACCATCCCCGACATTCACTTTGCAAATAAATCCTTCTCTTTTGTCAGGTCCCTGGTTATAAGTTTGCACCCATAACTTAAAAAGAAAAAAAAAAAAACTCAGATAAAAAATCGGTGTTTGGCTGACAATATTTCAATTATCTTGGGGCCTTGGGTCAAATGATGGCAAAACAGGAAACTGAACGCTGTTATTCAGGAAACTACCTTCCAGCGCCGTCTACCCTCCCAGGCTGTCACCTTATGGTTGTTTGTCTGCTAGATGATTAACAAAACTGTTCTGAAAACCTAGGTGTACAGAACAGACAAGAAGTCAGCTCGGGTTGAGGGGAAGCAGGATAAGACCCCCTTCCCCGCAGGATGGTGGAAGAGGAGGAACCTTCAGCACCTGGGTTTTCAGGATGCTGGATCTCTGAGAGCATCTCTCACAGCTCAAGTACAGCCAGACCCTCCTCTGACACAGCCTGTTCAGGCGAAGGTGGGCACCTGCCCTAGAGACCCACAGCCCTGTGCGGGGCTCAGCTGGAGCTGAACTTGCCTCCCTTGGTAAGAGTCAGGGCCAGGGGTGGGGAGAGGAGAGAAGCAGCAGGCCTGAGGGCCACTGTGGAAACTCCATGCCACGCTAACTCTCGTCTGATGTGCTCCGGCCAAAGCCACGCTTCTCGGAGGGAGTTTCCCTTCACACATCCGGAAATCATCAACATCTAGTCTCCCCACAGAACAGATCCTTCCCCAGGAGGCAGACGCTTGGCTGTAACACGGGGTAATGAGGGGCGCGCCTTCGTGCCCACTCTGTAGTGTTTCCTGTTACCTATTTTACCTTAAGCTACAAATGATTCCCGTTTACACGGGACACAGTGACACAGACAGCAAAACACATGAGATTCAGTGTGATCCCACACCCGTCACTGCTGACCTCAAGTGCTTTGTTCGTTTCGCTTCTAGAGTTTGTATTCTCTCCCCGGGTTCCAGGCCTGTGGATTCAACCAACCATAGATCAACATATTTTTTAATGTGTTTGTACTAAGCATTCAGACTTTATTATTCATTAAACAACTACTCGCATGGTATGTCCATGGTATAGCTGTTACGAGCAACCCTGACATGACTGTCTGCAGGAGGATGTGCATATGTCATATGCAAACACGATGCCATTTTATTGCAGGGACCTCAACGCCCAAAGACCTTGGATTCCATAGGCAGTCCTGCAGCCCACCCCCATGGGCACTGTGGAATGGCTATAATAGAAAATATGGAGGTTTTAAACAGTTATGTACTAAATCTAATCTTTTGTTAAGAAATTAATGTGTATCACTTGTATTATTTGGAAGTCCTTCCTGGCCCAGAGACTTGACATGTTCTTATCTTTTTGTCCACGGATCTAGCCATTCCAGTAAGCTTGTTGAACACAAATCAATTTTACAATTAAATTCTTACAAGAATCACACTCAATCTGTAAGCTGCTTTGGTTTTTAAAGTGAAATAACCAATAGTTTTGCCAACCTGCTATATCATAGAATAACAGGATAAAGCAGCCCCATGGCATGCAAAAACATGGGGTTTCAAAGCTAACCAGTATAAAACACGTTACAAATCCCTAAATATGAAAACGTTTTACACCAAAACAGATATTCCAGAAAAAAACAGGATGTTCAAAAAAGCCCTTTGCAGAAAAGCACTTTCCCCTTCATTTTTCACACGGTTTCCTGAAGCTTGTGTTTGGTGATGACCATGAACCAGAAGTAGCGTCCGCTGCAACTACTGTTACAGCAACACAGAATATTAAGGCAAAAAAAAAAAAAAAAAAAGGCCGCGCGCGGTGGCTCAAGCCTGTAATCCCAGCACTTTGGGGGGCCACGACGGGCGGATCACGAGGTCAGGAGATCGAGACCATCCTGGCTAACACGGTGAAACCCCATCTCTACTAAAAAAAAAAAAAAAAAAAAAAAAAAAAAAAACCTAACCGGGCGAGGTGGCGGGCGCCTGTAGTCCCAGCTACTCGGGAGGCTGAGGCAGGAGAATGGCGTAAACCCAGGAGGCGGAGCTTGCAGTGAGCTGAGATCCGGCCACTGCACCCCAGCATGGGCGACAGAGCGAGACTCCCTCTCAAAAAAAAAAAAAAAAAAAAAAGGACACAGCATATTTCCTACTGATGAGAACAGGTAGAGTGTTATAAAATGAGTGTGTCCTAAAGTCAACAATGTTCAAATTCTAGGTCTCCCACAGACACTAGACGGTAACCGCCAAAGCTTATGTACCTGGCAACGTTCAAGGAGACCAAGTTCAGAGCTGTCACAATGCAGCACCATCCTCACGCGATTATCTCAGGCAGGTTTGAGGGCAAGTGCCCCCGTCACAGTGGGAAAGCTGCCCAGCCCAGCACTTCCTGAGATCACAGACCTTCGCCTTCCCACGTCTTCAATAGTTCCTTTACACCGGGAACCACACAACAAAACCTAAAACACTTCCTCAAATCTCAAGACAGTCTTTAGAGCTCTTTTCCTTGCCCCTTCTCTTACTGAAAAAGCTTATTTTGTAAGCAACCTGTAGTGCTTACCAGAGCTGGGGCGGGAGGAGAGCTAGTGTTTGGTAGACCGAGTTTCAAGCGTGGGGAGACCAGAAAGTTCTGGAGATGGATGGCGGTGATCGCAGCACGACAGTGTGAACACACTTAATGCCACAAAACCATACAGTTAAAAATAGAGTGCTGTGTAACTTTACCACAATCAAAAAACTGAGAAAAGTCATCTATAATTACTGTCTCCAATATCTTCCATCCTGTAAGTTACATTTGCTTTCGGAAATCCTCAGAGCAATCATGAAAAACTAATACCCTGTCGTCTCTGAAACGCAAAGTCGTTCAAGGGCTTTGGTTATAGGAAAGTAGCTGGAAAGCAAAGCATCCGTTAGGCACAGCAGCCGTGATAGGACAAACACACGGTAGGAAGGTGGTGGTCATGCTACACACAGATGGGAAGGGTGTGGGGAGCCACAACACCCGATGCTTGGGAGGCACCTGGGCAGGAGCTGAGAATGTACCAAACACGTTCGATCATGCAACATTCACGGACCCCGAGTCCAGCCACCACCGCTGACATCCACTGTGGCTGGGGTGTCCTCCCAGCCTGTGATGGCTCGCTCCTTCGGTTAACTGCCTTGAATCTACTGGTTCCTCTCCTCATGGGCCTCTTTCCTGTCGTCTTCCTGTCATTTTTCTGTCAGCAAACACATTTCCTGTCATTTTCCTGAACTGACATGACATTTCCTGTCATTTTCCTGAACTGACATGACATTTCCTGTCATTTTCCTGAACTGACATGACATTTCCTGTCATTTTCCTGTCAGCAAGCACATGCGTCCAGCCTGACCTTGCTGATGTGCTCCAGCGGCCCTGGACTCGAGCCGCACTGTTCCATCAGTGTGGCATTCGCGAGTTACCTCCTGGGAAATGCCAGGTGATGGTAACATCAACCAGGAGGCACAGCTGAGAAGCAGAACGCATGGTGCGGTGCCCAGAACGTCACGTCCTTGAACAGACGCTCCGTATCTTCTCCTCTCCTGCCAGAGCTTCACTGTAGGAAGGCGGCCATTCTTCCAGTGCTGCTACTTCCAACACCGGGGAAAGCAAGCTTCAGAAATGAACGGTGTCAAAGAGGGAGGACCCACCAGCAGGGCTACCGGCAGCCAGACAACCGCAGCCCCAGCATTCCCCAGCCACCATGACTGACAGCCCAGGCTCCAGAAATGCACGGCTTCAACCTTAGGAGTAAAAACCCTCCCAATCCAACTATTATTTTCAACAATGGGATTGAGGAATGAGGTGTTCTAACCCTGCCTCTCTCGACAGCACAGATCATCAGATCCCAGTTCTTATAGGATTGGGGAGTGGGGTGGGGTGGGGTGGTTCCTAACCCTGCCCGCCTTCATAGAAAAGAACTTGGATATGATGACCTGTGCTAGATTAGCACTTTGCTTCTGCCATATGCAGTCATCCTCAGCACCAGGAAAAGTCAGAATCGTTGAGTGATGACACCAATACCAACACACGCCGTTCTGCGGCTCTGGTAACTGGCTGCACAGATACAACCCGATAGTGGTGAGGTCTAAAGACATCACCAGTCTTCCCAAGGATTGTGTTCCTGAATATTTTGCGTTTGGAATAACGGTCTTCTTTGCCAGGGCTGAGCCATGCTTCCCTCTCGCCTGTCCTCTGCCTTCACCAGCTTCGTGTGCGCTTCTGGACAAGTGTTTGTGCAGGTGCTATCACTTATTTCCACAGCGAGAATATACACAGACACCACACAGAAATGGGCAACCCCGTTAGGAGCTGTGCAGGGAGATCTAACTCATCCCATGTGCCAAATTCCTGTTGCCATGGAAATTAAACTAACTAAACTAACGTTGCTATGATCTCATCTCTTACTGTACCACTAAAGATCATCCGGGTAAGAGGAATGTGCCTCTGCATAGCATTCAGCTCACATTTACATGTCGGTTTTTCCTGAATATGGTTATGTGAGATAGAAATCAGTAAGATGGGGTGTAACATACAGTATAGGATCGTTGTGTCTCCTAGCCTCAAACACTTCAAGATCCTCAGAAAATGAAGTTTAACGCTGGGGACGTGAGTTACATAGTAACTTGTTTTGGATACTATCATATCAACACCAAATAACTTCTTGAATTCCTTTTTAAATTGAAAAGCAATTTACAAAGCACAAAAGCCCCAATATTAAAGAATACAATTCAGTCTTTTTAGCGTATTCTAAAAGCTGCACATCAACCACTAGTATGTAATTCCGGGACTTTTTCACCACAGGCCAAAGAAACCTTGAACCCATTAAGAGTCAGCACCTGGCTCCTTCCTTCTACCAGCGCCTGGCAATCACCAGCCAACTTCCTTTTCTCTGGATTTGCACATTCTGGACACCTGTTGTGAGGAGAATCGTACAGTGCATGACCTTTGGTGTGACCTTCGGTGCTGACATCTTTCACGTCTAAGGTGAGTGGAATCTCAGTGAGTGACCGGTTGACAGACACCTGGACTGTTTCTACTACTATGAATAATGCTGCTGTGAAGATTCAGGCATGACATACTTTTTGGAAAAATGTTTTCAGTTTTCTTGAGCATATGGCTAGGAGTGAAATTGCTGGGTCGTACGGTGATTTCATGCTTTTCTGAGGAACTGTCGGACTTTTCCAAATCAACTGCACCATTTTACTTCCCCTCCCACTAGCAATATATCAAGATTTCAGTTTTCCCCA
The DNA here is from genome assembly GCF_043159975.1 of Macaca nemestrina. Lineage (NCBI taxonomy): Eukaryota > Metazoa > Chordata > Mammalia > Primates > Cercopithecidae > Macaca > Macaca nemestrina. The sequence goes on from NW_027257877.1 coordinate 183,115, forward strand.
ATTCACCAACATGTCACTGTCCAATACTGGGGTTTTACCCACCCATCACGGTGGTTGTGAAGTGTTATTTCACGGTGGTTTTGATTTCCATTTCTAAGATGACGAATTCTGCTAAACATCTCATGTGCTTTTTAAGGCATTTATATGTCTTTCTTTGGAGAGTGTCTATTCAAATCCTTTGTCCATTTTTAAATTGGATTTTTATTAAGAGTTTTTGAATATATTCTTGATATCAGGTCCTTATCGTGATAATGTATCCTGTTCTGTGGGTTGTCATTTTACTTTAATAGTATCCTCTGAATTGAACGTTTTTAATTTTGATACCGTCTTTTTCCCTTCAGTTGCTTGTTATAGCTTTAGACGTCTCAGCCAAGGAAACATTGCCTAATCCAACCTAACAGTTTCTCCAGGATTCTCCCCTAAAGGTGTTATGAGCTGAACTGTCCCCCTCCCCCAAGATTCCATGTTAAAGTCACAACCCCGGAAACCCAAAATGTCACTGTATTTACATACAGGGCCTTTAACTTGACAATTTAGGTCCCATAAGATCTTAAAAGTAGGGCCTGATCCAGTATGACTGGTGTTCTTTTAAGAGAATTTAGACACAGTCCTCAGTGCTGCATACACGTAAGAGAAACCTGTGAGGACACAGAGAAGAAGCTGTCTACACAGCATGGGGTGAGGCCCCAGAGAATCCAACCCTGCCCGCACCTTGATCCCAGGCTTCCAGTCTCCAGAAAAAAGGAAATAAGATGCTATTGTCTAAGTCGCACGGTCTGTGGTGTCCGTTATGGTACCCAGCAGACTGACAGAATGGGTCTCAGTCAGCTCCTTACATTGGAACCATGTTGAGCTTTGCGTGTAGGGTGAGGAAGGGTCCAGTCCATCCTTTTCTATGTGGATACCCCAGTTGTCCCAGCACCATTGAGTTGTGAAAGGAAAAAAGTAAAGCAACCCTTGCTGTCCTCTCTCCATCAACAGATTAGAAGATACACTGAAGAATCATGGACAATTTTGTCGGTTTAAGCCAGTGGTTTTCAAACTTTTGGGTCTCAGGAACCCTTTGCACTTTATTAAAGAGCACAAAAAAGCTTTCTCATCAGGCCGGGAGTGGTGGCTGCTCATGCCTGTAATCCCAGCACTTTGGGAGGCAGAGACAGGTGGATCACTTGAGGTCAGGAGTTCGAGACCGGCCTGGCCAACATGGTGAAACACCGTCTCTACTAAAATACAAAAATTAGCCTGGCATGGTGCTGAACACCTGTAGTACCAGCTACTAGGGAGGCTGAGGCAGGAGAATCGCTTGAACTCAGGAGGCAGAGGTTGAAGTGAGCTGAGGTCACACCACCGCACTCCGGCCTGCGTGGCAGAGCAAGACTCCGTCTCAAAAAAAAAAAAAAAAAAAAAAAAAAAAAAAAAGAACATAATTTAGTTTCTTTTATAAGGATAAAGTCATTACATCTTAACACAGTCTTAAAGAAGAAACCATTTTCCAAAATAAGCAGCAGCGTGGCAACAGTTTGTGCTACTGTGAAAACACCTAACATCTCTGCACCTCAGACAGCAGGATTCTCATGCCTGCATCTGCGTTCAGTGGGCTGCAGAGCCATGGCTGAAGTTTATGAAGAAAGTCCGACCCCATACTGATATACAATTAGGAAGCAGTATTTTCATTGTGTTTTCAGATCATTTTAGGTATTCTCTGCTGCCAAATGTAACAAGTGGCACTTCCGTACAGGCTGTCTGCAACACAGAGTCTGTGCTCTGGTCGACGGGCCTTTCTGCCCCAATTCCTTCTAAGTCGACTGGTCCGTCTTGCACTTGAATGGCTTTTACCAGCACACGATTTTGTAATCACACATTGGTTAGAAAATACTGGTTCAGAGTTATGAGCGGCTTCCACATTTCATTATATGTCCAAAAAACAAAACAAAACAAAACAAAACAAAACAAAAAAAACAAAAAAAAAACCCCACATCAGTATCACCATTGGTCACATGAGAAAGTGGTGGACACAAGATTTTTATGTTTTAATATTCACTGGAAAGCTCAAATGTCTATCATTGGGAAAAATGTAAGGTACTTTCCTTGAGATGAAAGTCATTTTGTTCATTTTTCAGGCCACACCTGCAAATACCTCCATCTGAAGTGGCATCTTTTGTAAGTCATTCTTTATATAAAGGCGGCCGTTAGTGGAAGAAGTGGTTCTGCAGGTTCATAGTTCAGAGGCACCAGTGCTCTCCCAAGAGATAACCATAAAATCCACAGAAGACGCACCTGTGCACACTTCCTGTTTCTCACTCAGAACATTCCAGAAGGAACCCTGAATCCCAATGCCACAGCGGGACTGAAGTTTGCTCTCACCCACACAATAAACCCAGGGAGCTCCCCCAGCCCCCACCCCGAGGCCACAGCCTTGGTCCTCTATCTGGTCTAGGGGGGCTCCTGCAGCTCCAGCCTAACAGGGAACAGAAGGCACCCACATGTCAGAAAGCCCTCCCAAGGCCCAGCGAGCACTTCTGCTTATGTGCCAGCCAAGTGCGTTTGACAATTCTACAGCCAGCTGTACGGCAGGTAGCGAGGTACCCAGCAAATACTCAGGGCTCACGTTACTAAGGAAGGTGCACAGCGAGGTACCCAGCAAGTACTCAAGGCTCACGTTATGGAGGAGGAAACCAGGCAGATAGTGAGGTACCCAGCAGGGTTCACGTTACTCAGGAGGAAAGGAGGATAGAGACAAGGGGGCTGGAACAGTCTGTCATAAGCTTTAGCATTTACAAGGCTCGCTGAAGATTATCTGATTTGATCGTCACAACAGCTCACAAGATAGGCAGAGGCAAGACTATTTTCACTTCATAAAAAGAGATCCCGAGAACTGATGATGACCACGTGCTCTTCCCACAGGCTCCCAGAAATCCTCCTCAAATCATCTCTCAGTTGTATACATGTGATAATATCTCAGTCACGTCCCCTCTCTGCAGGGGGATTTAACTGCCGCCCTGCCGTTCCTTCGCACCCCTGCCCTCTCCTGCATTTCAGCCATGCCCACCATCCATGGGGAGTCTGCACCACCCCACCCCCGCTGCTGCTGATGGCTTGGGTCACGCTTACCTTTCATTTCCACCTACAGGGACCTGTTCTTCCTTCAAATGCAGCTCAAACTCACTCATTGTGTGAAGCCTTTCCAGCCATCTCAACCGTCATGTGTAAAATCAGTGTGTGGAATGCTTCATTTAGGAGGTGCTTATGTTGGCTGTGATCAGGACCAAATTCTGAGCAAACCAGGTGGTCCCCTCTCCCCATCTCTGCTCCAGTGCACTCAAAACAAGGATTCCTGGAAGCATCTTTTTAGTCCAATTCATGCATGAGTCTGCCCCACACACTGCAGAAAAGCCCTGGTGGTCGGTGGTCAGGGCTCAGGGCCCCCCAGGTAGGTAAGGAGAGCTTAGTGCCCTCTCTGGAGTTGTCGCTCAGAGACCCACGGCTGGAAGGGAAGAAAGTTGCATCCTGTGAAACATCTAGGCCCCGAGACCCACTCAGGAGTGGAAAACGGGGAAGGAGCCTTGAACAGACCCTCGGGAGGGCAGACAGTGGGAGCCACGGAGGCCACCAGGAAGGAGGGAGGCAGGCAGTGAGGCCACAGGTGATGTGGCCGGGAGGGAGGTGTTGTGACCAGAGGTGAGGTGGTGGGCGGATGACACGGCGTGGTTTGGGGAGGAGATGTGGCCAGGGGCAATGTGGCCAGGGAAGAAGACACAGCTGGAAGGAAGTGACAAGAGGGGTCTCCAGGCCCCAGACTGTGCCTGATTTATAGATGACATTTTACTTAAGATGTTATATCTAACTTTAAAGAAAAGTAGCAATTTCGACCATTGTGTACATTTAAAGCACGGTACAAATTGAGCACATTTCCCAAACCAAAGAACCGGGCATTGAAGAAAAAATTCATTTAAGATCAGAAATAAAGAGATCCTACAGCTCTTCCAGTCCAATCCCCACCCTAACGTGAATGGGGGGAAAAGGAAGTAGATTCTAGTCAGTCAGCATTAAAGGCAAAACCGATCCACTTTACTTTCTAGACAGAAAACAAGAAGCTCATCAAGGAATCCCTACAAACAGTAGCTTTAGTAGTTCCCGAAATGCAAAATTCACCTACAAAGTCAATCATCTGCTAAGTGTGTATAGAGTAATTTTTTTCATTATTGCCTTCCTCATCTGCAGGGGCTTTTTTAGACCTTGTTTCCCCTTAATTGCCTCCAACACCCAGGAAATTTAAACCCCACAAGTAAACTGTGTCTCGATTCATGCCCAGCGTCCTTTGGAGCAGACAGTCCGTTGCTCTAAGACGTTCTTGTCACCTAAGCACCGAGTACAGCCTGAGAACGCACAACACGCACTCACACAAACTCAGACAGTCAACAGGTGAGATACGGCACGTGAGGAGGAAGACAAGATAAATGAGCTTCACCGTCACCCCAGATCCGACAAGAAATGACACACGCAGCCTGCTCTGGTGCAGGTGACTCCTGGAAAACAGCCAAGGACAGCATTTGGAGAAGCAGCACCGCAGGCCAGGAGGGTCTGGGGGCTTAAGAAGGGAGGGGCGCCCCGACCAGGTACTGGGGGATTCAGAAGGGAGGGGCTCCCCGACCAGGTGGCTGGGGGATTCAGAAGGGAGGGGTGCCCCGACCAGGTGCTGGGGCTTCAGAGGGGATTGGTGCCCCGATCACTTCCTGGGGGCTTGAGGCAAGGGGTACCCTGACCACGTGCTGGGACTTCAGACGAGAAGGCACCCCGACCGGGTCCTGGGGGCAGCAGGACAAGCCCAGGGTTCCGTCGTCACTTTTCACTCCCTACTCCCGAATCTCGCCCTGAAGTTGCAGCCAGTCCAGGTATTTATTTACCCATAAAATTAAGTATCTGTGAGTAACACAAGTCACTAATCCACACAGATCTGAGTCTACAGATACCTCCCAGAGACGCCACCATCCCTTCTGGTAGAAGAACAGCCCAGGGGCCCACGCTGCTAGGAAGGGAGACTGTCTCCAGCCTGACGCTGCAGAGTCCTCAACACAAAGTCTACCTTCTGGAACCATGCCGTCTCCTACAGAGGCAACTAGGGGCATGTAGGGTTTTTTAAAATCTTTTTTTTTTCTTAAGACAGAGTCTCCCTCTGTCACCCAGGCTGGAGTGCAGTGGCTCGATCTCGGCTTGCTGCAACCTCTGCCTCTCGAGTTCAAGTGATTCTTCTGCCTCGGCCTCCCGAGTAGCTGGAATTACAGGCGCCTGTCACCGCGCCTGACTATTTTATTTATATTTTTAAGTACAGATGGGATTTCACCTTGTTGGCCAGGCTGGTCTTGAACACCTGACCTCACATGATCCACCCGCCTCGACCTCCCAAACTGCTGGGAATACACGCATGAGCCACGGTGCCCGGGCCATATAGCTATTTAAATTTGACTAAAATTAAATAAAATTAGAAGTTCTCATTTACACTTCAAGCATTCAGTTACCCCCAGGCGGCCACTGACCAGAGGCTGGTAGAGATGTCACACTCCACACTGCAGAAGGATCTAGGGACGAAATGGCTCTAAGATCATCTCAGAATCTTTATGTTGAAGCTACTGAAGTTTTACTCTGATTATTATAGACATCAGCATTCTCCCACTTAAAAATGTCAGTGCTATTGCAATGATCAGATCTGTGACTTCCCATCAGCTCTTCTCTTCCTGGACAGAGAACTGTAGAGCATCTGCACTCTGCCTCCACACTAAGGGGTAGTAGAAGGCTCCGTGTAAAATCAGGGGGAGAAAAAAAAATGAATCCCTAGTCCGCCTCTCCCCCTATGATTTTGTGAAACTCCTCTTAATATGCAGAATAACTGCCAGAGTTGCAATAAAGAAGCCGAGACGGGCGGATCATGAGGTCAGGAGATCGAGACCATCCTGGCTAACACGGTGAAACCCTGTCTCTACTAAAAAATACAAAAAAAAAAACTAGCCGGGCGAAGTGGCGGGTGCCTGTAGTCCCAGCTACTTGGGAGGCTGAGGCAGGAGAATGGCGTGTACCCGGGAGGCGGAGCTTGCAGTGAGCTGAGATCCGGCCACTGCACTCCAGCCTGGGCGACAGAGCATGACTCCGTCTCAAAAAAAAAAAAAACAAAAAAAAAAAAACAAAAAAAAAAAAAAAAAGAAGCATCCGTTGACCAGGAAGCAGCAGGGAAGCAAGAGAAGGGAGATGCAAAGACCCTCCGTTCCCTCTGGGACCCCAGGCCCAGCCAGGACTGAGAAGGGCCGCACAGCCCAGCAGACCTGCACACCTGATGCGAACCATACACACGGCTTCCCTGGGCCTCGGTCCCCTGCTCTGCCCTCACTGGCCACTGTGGCTCTGGGTAGAGGCAGCTCCCTGAGCCCCAACACCCACAGCCAGTCCCCTCCTTGCAGGTCTCAGCTGTGCTCTCACTGCCTCCCTGACGCTTCTCATCATCCGCGTACCGTGTCCACTCTACCCCACAGCCCTTGCTACCGCCCACCCCACCAGGGAGCCTAGCACACAGCAGGTGCCCAAGACGCCCCAGTGGGCGGGCATGCCAGGGTAGGGCTTGGAGTTCCAAGGGCCTCGTCCTGCATAACACCACAAACGCCACGGAGGCTGTGGAAGGGGTCCAGGTTTCAGGCCTGTACTCAGCTTCTCCTGGCCCCCGAGGCCAAGAACCTAGCAAGGGAGCGCAGCCGGAAGCAGGGTCCCAAACCCCCTTCATGCTCCTCAAGAGGAAGGGGGCTTCGGGGCACAACCCCACGAGCGTCTTCCTCCTGCCAGGCTGCCTGTCACAGCCCCGACACCTTCACAGCAGGGAAACCCACTCCTGTGAGGAGAAAACCACCAAGTACAACAGGAGCCACGTCCCCCGCAGCGTCTGCTGAGCCCAATAGCGACAGCAGCAGCCGGGCCCCCACTCAGCACACACCGACTCCGAACCCGCCACGCACACCACAAGGCCGACCATCTTGAAGCTCAGCTTCCGCTCGTCAGGGCCCTCTTCCAGGAGAGCTCGGCATGTCTATCTTCCCTGGGCTCACAGAAAGGAGTGGGACCCAACCCCGAGTGTGCACAAAGTTAAGCTCCCACTAGCTGTGCAGACAACCTCCCTAGCCCTGGACTGAGAAGGGGCCAAGCGCAAACAGCCATATTTTGCCCGCACAGGTACGGAATTCAGTCAGCTCTCTCAATGAAGTCGTGACAGGTCAACTCCAGGCTCCTCAGTGCTCTGGGGTTCACCTCGGGCCACTGCACCTTTGAAACGTGGCTGTGGACTCCTCTAGGGTGCTCACTTTCACGGCCCATTTCATTCAGACACTGCAGGCCCCTACCGTGGTGTCACTACCCAGGACACCCCTGCTGGCATCCTCTGAGATGCTGCTGCAGCTGCTGTGATCTGAGAACAGCCATGCACAGGCATCAAAGGGAGGAATTCTCAAGTCTCCTCCAGGGGCAGTGACTACAGCTTTGAAAGACGTTGCACTGAATCCTGGGTGAGCCTGGCTTGGTCCGCAATCTAATCCGGGTTGCTGGGGAGACACACTCTGTTGTAATTGACAGAGGCTGTGGGTTGCAGCTCTACCAAGACTGATAATTGCAACTAGTCTGAGATTTACTATCCATACTTTCTATTTGATGTTTCAAAGGAAAGCATCGTGAAGTTCCAGTAGCAAGGAATTTTCTACAATCTATCACATTAAGATACAGCAGAAATGTAGCTAAAATGTTCATAGGGTCTATGCAGAGGAAGAGATGGGTCTATTTCAGGAAAAGTGCTTGCTGGCTTTTTAGAAACATAGTGAAATCCCTGACAAGTAAAAGGTTGTTTATACTTTTTCTTTGGAACAGAGGGAAAGTTCTTTCTTATTATTTGAATACATTAACTATATTTAAGTGTTCTGGTAGACTGAGTATTAAATATTCAAAAGGAAGTAATTCTGTTCGGTCTATTTCATTCTTTAAATGTAGCTTTCAAAAACTGACAAATACCTGGCCGGGTGCAGTGGCTCACGCCTGTAATCCCAGCACTTTGGGAGGCCGAGGCTGGTGGATCACGAGGTCAGGAGATTGAGACCATCCTGGCTAACACGGTGAAGCCCTGACTCTACTAAAAACGCAAAAAATTAGCCTGGTGTGTTGGCGGACACCTGTGGCCCCAGCTACTCGAGAGACTGAGGCAGGAGAATGGCGTGAACCTGGGAGGTGGAGCTTGCACTGAGCCGAGATCACACCACTGCACTCCAGCCTGGGCGACAGAGCAAGACTCCATCTCAAAAAAGAAAAAATAAATAAAAAGTGGAAAACACCCCATATCTGCCCTGGCTCCGGCCATCTCCATGGAGTGGACAGAGCTTGAGAAAAGCTCACTGTGGAGGCGTAGAAGGCCAGGCCGGGCCGGGCCGGGCCGGGCCGGGCCTTTGCTCAGCAGATGAGCAAGAGGGTCAGCCACCCTAGTGAAGAAGCCCATGTTTGCTATGTTACTGATGATACCCACATAAATTTCTATTTGCCTCCCACACAGACCTGGGATCTATGTTTGAGCAAGCGACTCATACCAACAGTCCCTCCATGCCATCATTTCCCTGACCTCCCCCAGAAAAGCCAGGCCAGGCAGCGTCCCCACACGGGCACTGGGGCCCAGGAAGATCCTGGTCCTGCCCCTCTTCTCTCTCGTCCCTGCAGCACCCTGGCTTGCTGTGGAAGCCCAGCAGTGCTGGCTGAACCCACGTTCACCTGGGGCATTCAGAAGAAGCCTCTGTGCAGAAATCAACTGGGAAGGAGGGCTGTGTGTGCTGGTGCTGGCAGGTCACTCCAATGGATTTGCAGAACTCAGTTTTCAACACAGGTGCGCCACCAAGTCCCTCAAGCCCTTTGTGAGCCTAGAGCCACAGAGCCATTTGCGGCATTCTCACAATCTCTAACAACCCTGCACAGAGGCCCTGTTTTTCCAAAGGACCATAAAATTTTCCGTGTAGACAAAGTTTGACATAATGAAATAAAGTGAAGTCACCACTTCTATTTTCTATTAATCCATTCATTCAAACAAGTATCTCTTGAGTATGTGCATCGAATACTGTGGAATTAGGATTTAGTCCATGCCTTCAAGAAATATACATCACAGAAGAAAAGGTATAGCTTGTAACTAACAGTGCTGAACAGGCAAGAAATAAACATCATAGAAGGAAAGGTAGAGCTTGTAAGTAACGTCATAGAAGGAAAGGTGTAGCTTATAACTAACAGTGGTGAACAGGACAGAATTTCACAGGCTCATCAGGAGCCACCGAGGAGGAAGCCATGATTCACATCCACCTGCAGTAGATAAATGTTTCCCGGATAAAGTAACTTTTCTACAGTGATATCTGCTCCTTATTGTTTAATCCTGCTCGATAGGGTATTAAATTACCACTTTATGTGCTGCTTATATAAAATACATCATTGTCAGGGGAGGTTATAAAATAATACTTCACACAAGCTTGGGCTGTGAATGGTGTGAGGCAATGGGACGATGTGTTCCCGTGTTCTCGAGACGCAGAAGGGTCAAGACCCTGCTTCCCTTCTCCTCCCCACCGCCCTGTTCCCAGGTGAGAGGTGGAGGCAATGCCGCCGGGCAGTCCTAGAGCTGGCTCCAGGGCCAGGACAGCACGCCCAGACTCTCTGTGCCCCATGTGACAAATACAGACTGTGGGGCAATCACCAATTTACCTGGCAGTGGGGAGAGTCCTTCGTCAAAAGCCTGTGCTTCCAGGAGCCAGGACAAAGCAGGAGCCCCTAGGAAAACAGTTCCGGGTGCTCCTGAAACCTGGGCAGAGTCACAGTCTGGCAGGAAGCACCAGTGATGCAGGTGTGCCCAAGACTGGGAGGATGGCCAGATGCCTGGAGACCAGACCGGCCTGTAGGAGATGACCACCTCTCTCTGGCTCATTAGAAACAGACAGTCTGGGCTTCACTTTTGTATGTGGAGTCTCACAGTACAGAAATATCACAAAGGGATTAGACTTCGTATACCCCAATTTTTTAAATTAAAAAAACACAATTATTTCAACTAATTCTAAATCCAACAAAGAAAAATAAATAAGTATATAAACGCATACATCCAAAATGTAAACCACAATCTCTTTACCCATAGGAGACCCAAAATTTAGTTTACCTTTTCTTCAGTATTATCACTTTTTTTTTTAAGCCATTACTGAGGTGTCTCCTCACCGCCCCATGAGGAGGTTCATGGGCTCTTCAGGGCTGTTTGCTGTTTCATCGTTTTTTAGATTTAAGGGCAGGATCATTTTCCCACACTTGCTTGCTTCCCTGATCACCAATTTTTCACAAGGACATCATTGTGCCTCAGAAAACCTAGTAACTGAACTTCATTAAAAGTGAAAACAATAAGGACATGTTGGCTGCTATGACAGCATCCTCAGTCACCGAATCTCCCTGGGGGACCCGACACACCCCCAATCTCCTTGGAACTCCAGCATGCAGGTATCGCTGTGGCGGACAGGACTGACCTACCCTGGGGGGGCATGAAAGCAAAGAGAAGAGAAAGCAGGTGACTCATTTAGGAAACTTCGGTGATTCTCTCGAGTCACGTTTCTCAAGGTGTCAGGGGAGAGCCACATGCAGGGAACCTCCTTGGCCTGGCAGGTGGCAGACTCCTGGGACCCTCCTCAGACACGTTAATCAGAGAATCTAAAGGCGGGTAGACTCTGAAAAGTATCTGTAAAGGAAGGACTTAGCTCTGCTGTGACCCCACTACACATGGGGTCACGCAGGATGCTGCTTCCGGCGTCCAGTCTCCATTTCACTCTCCTGGGAGGAACACCCGTCAAGTCACAGAGCACGGTCTTCAGCGAACACCTTCCTGCGCGACCTCCACTGTCTCCCAGCCCTGCAGGAGTAGCCGCCGAGTAGGGGAAACAAGTCTTTGCTCCTGACCTGGCCACCTTGACGCTGGGCATAAGACCAGCACTGCTACGTCTCTGGGGAAAGGAGCGGCCCTGGGCAGGAATGCACTTGGCAGCCCCGGGGAGTGGCCAGGTGTGGACGACCAGGCCTCTGCCCGCAGACACGTCAGCACGGCATCCTGGAGCAGAACTTCCAGCCCAGCTGAGCCTACAGATGGCTGCAGCCCTGGACAGCATCTTCACAGTGACCCGGGGGACTGGGCCAGAGCCGCTCAGCAGGGCTGCCCTGAATTTCCAACCTGAAAAAGCTGTACAGTCGTACGTGTATGTTGCCTTAAGCCCCTAGGTTTTGGGGTCACTTGTCACACAGCGACAGACAGTGGATGTGCACGGACTCCCAAGGCCACGATGGCCTCTGCCGGCCTCACCCGGGCTGTCTCATCTGTTCCCGTGACATCACGTTTCTCAGAGCCAAAGGCTGCCAGGGCCCCCTCTTTTCTTCACGACGTCGTTACAAGCTCACGATACAAACTGAAAATACCCAATATGTAAAATACAACGTATGACGCAATACAGGGTGAACGCGCAGGCACATACACAGGCGAAACAGGCGCGTGCGCGAAACAGGTGTATGAACACAGGAACAGGTGTACATGCATGAAAGAGGTGAACGTGTGAAGGTGTACACGCGTCAAACACGTGTGCATATACACATGAAAGCACCAGACATGAAGGGCTGTCTTTGGGAGCCTGGTTTTTAGACATCTCCCTCACCCTTTTACATCTGCACGATCACAAACACAGCACACCACACTACTGAGGGGAAGCCCCAGCTTCTCATGGGGGCACATGAGGCTTTTTATTTATGCCACAGGTTGCATCACTACATCCTAGAACTGCAAGGCCCCCCACTGCCAGGACTGAGTCAGGTACACCCTGTGCTCCAAGGACCAGGCCGCCTGCCAGCCCATACGGACCTGCCCCTCAGATGGTGCAGCTGCTTCTAAAACAGAGGCTCAGCCCTACCCAGAGACCTGCAGTACCTATTATTAAATCAAGACTTGGCTGTGGGTAAACGTGAAGATTTTTATTAAACATGACTCTGGAACATTCAAAGGACCATAACTGAATGCTCCTTTCACAGCCACGGCGTGTCCAGACGCTCATGGAGAAGGCCAGGGCGTGGGAACCCATGGAGCCCCGACAAAGCAGACTCGGAGCTGAGTGGCGCAGTTAGCACCGATTTTGTTTGACACTTGCCTTTTATATTCAGAATAAAATAAAAAACAAGATGCAAAAATAGCTCACATTCTATTTCAATTCTCTATTTTTGTAGTAACTGGGCCCCTTTCCCTCTGCTTTCCCAGCCAAGCGATAAATAGGCCCAGCTGGGATTTGTCAAAGTCTGGACCTCTGTTGTAGAGTAAGTGAGGAGGGTAGGGAGGGGAGCAGGAGTGGTGAGGAGGATTGGGGGATAGGGAGGGACAGAGGAAAGGAGAGAGAGAGAGAAACCCCCGAGGACTGGAGGCAGGAGGGATGCTCCCTGGCAGCCTCAGGTTCCCCATTCCAAGGTAACTGAGCTGGCATCACGCACGCGGTACCGTCATATGACTTGGCTGACACACACCAGAATGACAACAAAATGCTTGAGGAGAAGACTAAGCACCAGCATCTTCAGATTAAGGTAGTGTCCCGGTTTCACGCTTGCCTTGTATGACATTGTATAAATTGTAAAGATAACACATTTTCTTACCAGCCACGCTGTTCCCCAAATACTAACTATAACAAAGATCAGACAGCATCTGAGTACTGAGCGTGTGTTAAGCCCGGTGAGGTAGGCATCATTTACTTTGCTAGAGAAAGAAACAGGCTCTGAGAGAAACTTCCTGAAGCCAGGCAGCTGTCTCCAAACCCACCTCGTGCCTCCTGACCCTGAAGGTGGAGGACCCAAGTCATTCACGTCAATAATTTACCTACATGCGTGTCAGATTGAGATTCAGCCCCCAGATCTAATCATCTCTATGCAGGAATGTGTCAGGAAGGTATACAATTCTATGAGTTCGACCTGGGGGAACAAAGGCAGGCACCCTCGACACAGATGTAGGGCGGAGGTGGGCGCCCAGCGCAGGAGCATGTCCAGCCCTGCCCAGTCATACAGCCACCCTGCCATGCCAGTGCAGGAGCCGCCACCGCGTCTCGGGGAAAAGCAGCTTCTCCTGCACAGGAATCTACCCCTGAAAGTGTGCTCCTGAGAAGGTGTGGACCAACATCTCAGAAATTAGACACCGTGTAACACGCTTATCTATACAGGCTGCCTATGTCAGGGAATCACCAATAATTCCCATCTCGCCATCAATTATTTCTGGTAAATACTGGTTATTCTAAGTTAACTGAGGCAACACAAGAACAATATAATGGAAATGTCAGAGTCAATCAGCTCCATCTGCTGAAGAGCTGGGACTAATGATGAAACCTAAGGAATCCTGGAGAACGCAGCAGGATCCCAGACCCCGAGGACCACCCCAGCCTCCTTCCACAGGAGAGTTAGTCGTGGGGCCAAGGAACGGCTTTCCAAGGAATCTCAGAGGATCTCAAGGTCGTGAAAGTTTAATGGGAATTGAATATTTGCATCTGAGTCACACGAGCACATTAAAAGTAAAATTTCCTCTTTCCACTAGAATTATGAGCTTGCGGCGGCGACACTGGCTGTATCTCATGCTCGTGAGATGTTTGGGCACAGCCGTGCATCTCTGGTGAATCATTTATAATAATATGAAAGAAGTGCTTGGGCCCTCGATCCAGGACCACAGACCCCACCAACGAGGGTCTAAACAGGACAAGCCTCGGCCTGGAGAGGCTGGTGTCTGTGGGGGCTGGGAGGAGCACCAAGGAAACTCAGGGGCAAGCCCCACCCAAGCTCGGCATGTCCTACCCCACGCAGTCGACATCAGCCAGAGGGATCTTTTGTTGTTTTTTGTTCAGGAAGGAACATATTAAAAAGCCCGGGGCCCAGGGCCTGGACTCCTCAAAGCTCTCCACAGAGCCGGGTTAATTGGCACCTTCCGTCATGTTAAAATCAACTATATATGGCTGCTGAGGGCATCTCAGAGCAGGTGCAACGCTGAGCTTTCTTGCTGTCTGGGGAAAGCAGGAATTCCAGGCCTCTGCCTTCCTACCTCCCCAGAGGCTCTAGCCCAGATGAGCTCAACTTCTCCCAGGTGAGGAGCACAGAAAAGCTTCCCACATGCCCCTCAGGTCACACACGAGCGGTGCAGACCCTTGCACCTTGGCACGAGCCCTCCCAGAGGCAGAAGCCCAGCCCTGTGGCCCCGGCCTGGCAGGAGGCAGCTGCTGGGGCCCCTGCTCAGGGTTCGGCACAGCGAGGTCCAGCCACAGCAGGTGAGACATCCACCATCCGGCCATTCATCTTTAACCTAAAACAGACACAGGAATTTGGCAAGGGGTTCCTTCCCCTGACAAACCCATCCTTCCTGTTCTCATCTCTCCCTCCTGCCCCAGTACTGCGCCCAAGGCCTGACTCCCAGTTTCACAGGGAATCCAAGACAATTAAGATTTTGAGAAACTGGGAGCTACACAGAAAATGAGTCGGTAAAGCCAGTGTCCACTGATCCTCCCCTCCCCACAGCGGAGAACAGTCCTCGGGATAAAACCCACGGGGCAGGGAAGACGCGATCAAGGTGGGCAGGACAGAGGAGCCACAAAGCAGGTGGTTCGGAGAACAAGGCCACGTGAACACAAAGCTAAAGTGCTCAGCGGCTGGAAGACAAAACACAGGAGACAGAAACACTGACCATTTAAAAAGAAAAGAAAAAAAAAGCCTCACTCTTAAGAGTCCATCAAGATTTAAGTTCTCAAGTCACAGTGTATCAGCACAGACTTCTCATAATGTCTGAAACTTGGCACAGTAAACACGTGAATCAGTTCTCCCAAGTCCATCGTTTTCTTTGATGAGCCTCTTGAGTCTCAGGCTGGTTTCAAAGTAAGCCCTTCTCTGTTTGTTGATGATTTAATAATTAACATACTTGAAAACACATTGACTTCCAAATTAATCTGCTAATAAAATATTAATTACTACACTGGCTGTCATCCACAGAAAAAAACACAATCACTTTCTGGTTTTAAAAACATTAGAATTCGAAGCCGCTTTGCCCATCTGAACAGCCCCTGCTTTTGACAAGGGCATTCCAAAGCTAATCTGAAAAACTAGTCCAGGCCATGATCGCTGGGGGGTCGGACTTGCCTCATCACCCTACCTCCCTTCTGGAATTAGACAGAACTTAGACGCTTAGTCTGATGGGAAACATTTACAATCTATTCTCTCCAAAGCTACCTGGAGGATTTCCTCCACATGACAAAGCCTTGGTCTCCACAACCCCTTATCTGACAACTCTCTTAACCAACTGTCAATCAGGAAATTTTCGAATCTACCTATGACCTGGACACCCCTGCTTCCAGTTGTCCCACCTTTCCAGACCAAACCCATGTACATCTTACATTTATTTGATTGATTGTCTTATGCCTCCCTAAAAGCTATAAAACCAGGCTGGGCTCTGACCACCTTGGGAATACGTTCTTAGGATCTCCTGAGGGCAGTATCAAGGGCCATGGTAACTCATTTGGCTCAGAATAAATCTCCGAATGCTTCACAGAGTTTGACTCTTTGCTGACATGGTACCTTTCATGGGTATTCATCTGGGGGACTCACAATCAACCGGAGGCATCAGTTGCCCACTGTGCAGAAGTCTCTGCAGGACTGAGCCTCTGGCACGGGGACTCCAACCCCTGAAGCAGCAGCTCTCCCACGTCCCACGGCCTGATAGACCTGCACCTCCAGGGCTTCTCATTTCAGAGTCTCAGCAACAAATCTACCAAATGTCATCAACATCACAGAATATTCCTCGAGGCTTTTGGCTGTTGTTTCTCCCCAAGTTTACTCTAGAATCAGAATGGCAACACTCGGAACAGGATGGTTCTCAGTCACCAACCCTCCTGGTAAATACACTGTCTCCAAGGCCCTTTCCCGCCAGTCACAGCTTCCTTCATGTCAGGCTCGAAGACCACCTCCCCAAGAAGGAAACCTCTTCAATCCAGCAACCACAGCTCCTGTTCCCATCTAGAGCTTGTCTGCCAGGAAGGGAAGACTCCTCATTCCAGAGACAGCAGGTGCCACAAACTCAGGGTATTAGCCATTGCGAAGGCAAACACTCATGAAATTAATAGACTTTTTCCTCCTTGGATACTGACGTTTTCTCTTCTGGAGGTCAGCCAAGGCCATCTGCACGAGTCACGAGCGTGATGGCTCCAGCCCCTCCTTCAGTGTCAGGAGTGTGGCTCCACTCTGAGACCCTCCTGCATCAGCCAGGCCATGCACCTGTTCCCACGACTGCTGTCAGCGGACTACAGCGATTCTAAGATAGTCAGCAAGCTGACGTTCCGAAGGAAGCATTTTAAAGAAAAATGTGTAAGTTTTATTGCATGAAATCAGCTACATCTTTTGCTACTCCAGAGGCTTGTTTTGCTTTCCTCAAGGTTCTCTACAATGATCCTGACAGTCAAGGTTCCCAGTTACAGGCAGAGGGTTGGGCAGGCCGCGTCTGATGTGTAACACACACAGAGGATCCACGTCAAAGGATTTTCCCTGTTCACCAACATCATCAGGACAAACTTTAAACAGTAATAATCTGTCTGTCTGGAAAACTGAGCTCACTTGAGGACTAATGCAACAAATGTATTTGACAAAGTTGCAGGTGGACGTTTTAGTGAATGAATCACTATTTCAAGGAGGATAAAGGCTCACTATTCAAAGGCATGTTTTTGTCAAGTTTTCTAATTTCAGCTTCATGCATTTAAATCATGAAGTGAGACTTGTACCTGATACATTACAGAATCTCTACAAAATAGACAAAATTCCAATTCTGTACCTTCACTCTCATTCTTTTCCATATGTGTACAGATGGTCGTAATTTAAGTTGGCATTGCAACAGGATTTCTAAATTAAACTGTCTTCTACTTTAAACACTACGTGTTAAACATTACACGTGCCATTGTTCAACATTTATAGCAGGGTCTGTATGGCCCATTTTAAAGATTTCTTCCTCACTAAAAACAAGCGTTTAAACAATAAATGGTCTACTCTAAAATATTCTAGAGACAGAGATACATTTGGAGAGTGGACACACTTAACACAGAAGTCCGCAACATCAAACAGGCACAACCGGCAGTGAGGGTGGAAAGGGCGCCATGTGAGTGCCCCTAAAAACACACACAAGCCTGGCTGCTTAAAAGGAATGAATATAGCTCAACACTCCTATGTGAACATTGATGTGTCTACTGCCTTACAGAATCCTCCTAGCTGAGCTGCAGGAATCTTCTTTGGAACCTTTTCTCACCTACACTGCCTACAGGTGCCCACTGGGCTCCCTGGGCAGTATCATGTCTTTGTTTAGAATATCACACTATTTGGAGGCCTGTTTAATCCCAAGTCAGAGCCTTATCATAACTCAGACACCATCCCTCAGGGCTTGTGGGCCAACTTCGGCTAATGCAGGCTGCTCCACAGTGCCCTGCAGATGGGCTTGGTGCATCCACACGATTTTAAGATTTGGGGCTGCCGTTTTCTGCAGTCACAGATGCGGACTTACAGATTCATCATGACTGAAGGCAGCACGTATTTTTATGTGCCTTCTGTAATGGTAATAATCATGGCAACATTTCCCCGATCCTTAGAAAAGCCTCCTAACAGCAGTTGCATTCCACCCCCTTCCTTAAAATTAATAGAATTTACCAAACTAGGTGAAATCAGTCTTCATGAGAAAGTGAGAAATCAGTGTTCACACAATGGCATAGTAGCTGGGCATAGAGTGTACGTCAACATCCCAAACTAAGCACCCATCACAGTTATTCCCAACTTGCAGGAAAGCTAGAAAAATTAGAAGGCTTAAAACATAATTATAAATGAAAATAACAAGAAATCAAAGTTTTTGAGGAGCATTTGTTAGCCAAGCAAGGAAAGCCATTAACCAGTGCTGATTACATTGCATTTGATTACAGCAGCCAAAGACGTGTCAAGAGGAAGAGACTTTTAAAGATTAGTCTTTCGGTAAGAATGGTTGCTTAACAAGTTCAGACTACTGGGGTATACCAATTATCAATTAAAAAGCAAGGCAAACTAGTGTGAGTCATTTTCCTTAATGCGTCAAAAATTACCACATTGGCCAAGCTGGTCTCCAACTCCTGACCTCAGGTGATCTGCCCGCCCCGGCCTCCCAAAGTGCTGGGATTACAGGCGTGAGCCACCACGCCTGGCTGAGAACTGTTTGACAGAGGCTGAGGGGAGGCTCCTGTCCCTTCCTGGGACATCCACATCCCACCCAGTTTCCCATATCGACTATGACACTCGAAGCCTCACAGCAAGGGCAGCTGCATCCCCGCAGTTCTCTGCACTCATGCCACAGCTGCGTGAGCAGCCGCAGCCCTGGAGCTGCCACTCAGCCTTATCGTGCTGGCACAAGCATATCAGAAACTACCAAGCCCCCAAGAGGGAGGATTGGGGACCCAGGGGAGTGAACCAGGAGGGAGGAATGTGGCCCAGGAGAGTAGGGAGGCGTGGGGGCCCTGGGGAGTGAACTATGAGGGAGGCGTGGGGGCTCAGGGGAGTGAACCAGGAGGGAGGCGTGGGGGCCCAGGGCAGTGAACCAGGAGGGAGGAGGGTGGAGTTCGGCCCAAGGAGTGAACCAGGAGGGAGAAGTGTGGTCCAGGGGAATGAGTCAGGAGGGAGGAGGGAGGAAAGCGGTCCAGGGAATGAAGCAGAAGGCTCTGGGGGTAGCAAGTTCACACACCACAAATACCTCCCAATCCATCCGCGTGCAGGGAGGGGATGGAAACCACACAGGACCTGCAGCACTTTCTCCTCGCAGATGAGGAGTGAGGATACCGACTCACGCACAATATCAGAGCTAAATTTCTACCACGGTGGGGAGACGCTTCATAGACCCAAATGGGTACAAAAAGAAACCAATCATACAAGATCAGTGGATGGAACGGGATCAGAAATTTAAGCCTGTAACGAGTTTTCAGAAAAAACTTCACTTGATCTGCAAGATGACTGCAGCTCTGCTTGATCATTTCTGCAAATGTCTAACTCGCGATGAGCCATCTCAGAGCCGTTCAAGAGGAGTAACAAAATCAAAACGCCAAGGCATCCTCCGTATTTTAGATAGCCTGCAACAGTATGGAAATGAGCAGCAGTGCCAGAGCTTTCAAGTTTGTTTGAAGTAAATTCCAGCATGAGGGCAGCATCTTCCTGGCTGAAGCAATGAGGTGGGCTCCTGCTCACCGCATGGGAGACCAGCTTTCAGCTAAACTGCTGTTAAGGGTCTGCAAACCATGATCCCCGACCGAGCCTTGGCCAGGGATTTTTACACGTTGAAGTTTTCACAAAAGAAATATATGCAGAGACTTCTGTGGCCCTCAAAGCATCACACGTTGCCTACTCTGCCCTTTACAGGAGCTTCTAGCTTTGCTGTCAGTTACAAAGTGTTTCTATAAAATAATGTCACTGATTCTCAAGCATGCCAGGAAAAGTCACACTTCTCAACAACCCTCAATGGAGATGCACCATCCTGTGTTTCACACAGATTTTAGATTTTTAAAAGCCAAAACAAGGGAGGTAATTCAGCTAAGTATTATAGTAACACAATTTGAGATACTTAATGATGTGTGACAACAGAATACTTGGCATTCCTGTGAGGCAATAAACTAGCTCAAACACAAAATAACAAATCAAAGCATGTTTTGGCCTCTCAAAGTGATCAGTGAAATTGGAAATAACATTCAGTTAAATGACACTTAAAAAAAAAAAAGCACAAATAAAACAAATACTACTACACCATCACTCCTTAAATTTATTTAACTACTGCTGCCAAATAAAATGGAGAGACTTCTTACTGCAGGGTAATAATCGGCCATTGTCATCATGAAATAGACCGCTGTGCAGGCTCAGGCCCTCCAGCCCACAAAGGCAGGGGGAGGGAGGAGAAACGATGGCCAGAAACAAAGGGACAGGGCAACCATGACCTAGTCAGCAATTGTACCCTCCCACCTTTCTTCTGGACTTACAATTTTGGAGCCATCTGGGTTTACCTTCCTATGTCCATAAGTCAGCCAGTTCTCGAAGCCAGAAATCTACAATGCTTCTGGCAGCCAAGTCCTCTCGGCCTTCCCCCATGTTTTAGGGCCTCATCAGCTCACCCCTGGATAGTATCAATGGCCTCGGAGCTCCAGTCAACCTTGCACTCCACAGACTCAAGTATGCCAAGAGCCACTCCAGGCTGCCACTGCCATGACCAAAGGCTTTCAGAGACAGTCGCCAGCACTGCACAAATCCATGTGGCTTCACCAGGCGCAAAGCGGCTCCAGCATTCCATCCAGTCTGTCGCTGCTACCATAGCTGTGAGTCTAGGATGTGTCAGGAAGGGAAGGAAGACACCATGTACCTCATCTCATTTAAGCTTCAGTGTCACAAGGTGGATTTTGTCGTGCCCGTTTTATGGATCAGGAAAGTTTTAAGGAGGGCAAGCACAGGGCCCTGCTGACACAAGAGCAAGACCCGCAGAGGCCTGGGCATGACCCCCGCCCCACGCTCCCTGGGTCCTGATATCCACTCCTCCCCCGTGGGAGCCTGATCCTGGGTCTGCCTGAATTGCTACCATTCCTAAGACACGACTCACGTCTGCCCACCTCCTCCTTTATCTGTTTCCCGCAGCCCAGAGGCGTGTGTGCTCTTCCATCCAGACAGACATCACACTTCAGCACCTGCATCTGACATCACTTCAGCCAAAAGCTTCTCTCAAACCTCCCCACACACCTGCCGGTCACACAGGTCTGCACCCATCACCTTTCTCACACGAATTCTCACATATTCCTGTGTAGCACCATCCAACTGATGATAGTCTGAGAGGAGGAAGCGTTGTAGATAAGTCCACGTTCTACTTTGCTCCCAGCCCTCCGTCTTGCGTCTTGCATGAGGCAACCGATTAACAGCAATTTCATTTCAGCACAACATTTCCATTTGAAGAAACGCAGAGCATAGGGCTCTGGTCATAATTAAAAGCTTGTTTCATTTGTCATTTGAAATTCCATGTACTGCTGCAACAGCAGCACCCCCTCCTCGCCAGGCTCTGCCCTAAGGACATCTTTCTTCCGGCGCTCGATTCCCATCAGAACCCTGGCAGTGAGAGCCCCGCAGGTTTCCCAGCACCTCGGGCTGCGGCTTCCACGCTGGGCCGGCACTGACAGGACCGGAATGGTGCCCCCAACAACTACAGGATTGGAAGCTGGTCGACTGCTCTGTAGAATGGAGACATGTTAGTAATCCCCGACATTTCCACTGACAGGCTGCTCAGGTAAACTGGGAAAAATCCACAAACTAGAAAGAATCCATGGGGAGGAGCACTTCTGTCTCCAACCTGGCAGCAAACGGTGGCTGTGCAGACGATCTCTTCAGGAAAACTATCGACTGTATCTCAGGTCAACAACAGCCCCGCTGAGGGCCAAAAAATCAGCTCCCCCTGGCCCTCACTTCCTAAGGGTCAGCCCTCCCAGGCCACCTCTCCTGGAAGATCAGCTCTGACGCACCCACGACGGTCAGGAACCGGCTCTGGGACACATTTCCCAGGCTCCTGCCCACCGCCCTCTCTCTTCTTCCTCCTCCATCTCCCTCTTCACTCCCATCCGCCCTCCCCCTTTCGCTTCCCTTCTCTCCTTTCCTCTCCCTCCCTCATTTCCTTTCAGCCCTCACCTTCCTCACTGCACTTCCCTATGCAACTCAGCGGACGCATTCTCAGGTCAGTAGAGTTTTCTTTCACTCTGTTTTTATTGCAATGATCATTCTTAATGAACAGAAACCTGTTTCGGACCATGTGGATGCCACCTCCTGACCAACTGCTGCCCCGCGGCTCCGTGTCCACTCAGTGACCTCACGTCGCAGGTGCCCAGCAGTATGGCTGTGACCAGGGGTAGCAACATGGGACATGAGAGAGGTATCCCAGACAAGAGGCCCTGCAAAGCCTCCCCAGCAAACCGGAGCAAGGCCCAGGGCGGTAGGGAGAGCGCCGTGCTCACGATGTAGGCAGTTCAGCTTCCGCAAACTGTCCATCGACTGCAACTTACTTTGTTTCCATGGTTACAAAAGAACCATAAGCATTCTGAAATATGTTCTTGGTTTCATGTGTTGCGAAATCTAAGCAACATTATAAGAAAAATCACTGAATTCTGCCTGAGGCTCTAGGGGTGTTTTCCTCTCTGAAAGGAGCCCCCTTCCAGGACTTGGGATTGAGTGACAGCCTTCAAAAATCACGGTTATCCTGGTGGTAACAGGGAACTCCTCAGCCCGCCAGGAGCTGGGGCCCTCGACAGCCCCCACGGTTCCAGACGCCAGTGTTCTAAGAATCACACATGTGCAGATAGCAAAGCTTGCTGCACACACGCCAGGTGCTAACAAGCCCCAAACGTCTCACTCATACTTGCTAACCACATCGCTTCTCTCAGCCTCCACGGCGTTTCACACTCTGCCTTTATATAGAGATGAACCATGCGTCCTGAGCGCTACAAAGATTCAACTCCTTCCGGGAAGAGGGGTGCATCTTTCCATCACGGGGTCCTCACTCCAGCTGGCACAGGATTTGCAGAGTGGGCGAGTCTAATGTTGATGACACTTTCTCAATATTCCCTTCACACCCCTCCAAAAACAAGAGTGCTGCCAGCTTCTTACCGACGTTGTAATGAGCAAAATATTTTTCTCTTATTTGTCACTTTTTAACGTTATACTAGTGAAGAATGTGACTCTGCATGTACACTGTAAGCACCCACACCGTGAACATTCTGCTCTCCTGTGACTGTATTCACAGGTCACAAGGACAAAACTTCTCCATAGTAGCCTATATATATATATATATTTGTATATATATATTTTTTAACATGACTTCCACTCATCTGAAAGTCACAGATGTAGCTTTTCCTTCATAAAAAGATCCAAATGATACACAAACCAGGTTTAATAAACACATTGGTCCAGGTGGGAAAATGACCCCTCAGTCTCCCTCCCCTCAAAGACCAGGGCAGCCAGGAAACTGCACTCTCCAGTAAATGACAGCCGGCAGGATTCCCTAAATAAGCAGCCGGAAGATTCCCATCTCGCAGAGCACACCTTTCAAGACTCAAGATGCCCCCGCTCCCTGAATATCCGACGAAGAACAGGGCTACCCAACGGAGGACTGAGGCAGTAAACAAACATGTATTTGGCCGGGGGCGGCGGTTTATGCTTGTAATCCCAGAACTTTGGGAGAAGGAGGCAGGCAGATCATAAGGTCAGGCGATCGAGACCATCCTGGCTAACACGATGAAACCCCCGTCTCTACCAAAAATACAAAAAATTAGCCAGGCGTGCTGGCGGGCACCTGTAGTCCCACGTACTCGGGAGGCTGAGGCAGGAGAATGGCGTGAAACTGGGAGGCGGAGTTTGCAGAGAGCTAAGATCACACCACTGCACTCCAGCCTCAGCGACAGAGCAAGACTCCGTCTGAAAAAAATAAAATAAATAAAATTTTAAAAGTTTTCAGCAAATAGCATCATCGACCCACAAATGAGAGGTACCGTTTTCATTCTAGGAGGGAAACACTACAAAGCACGTATATTTTAGCCCTGTAAGTGAATTCTTCGGGCATTCCTGTGTCCGCTATCAAATGCAGCACATCACCTCAAAAGGCAAAGTTCTATAAGTCGCATCCAAGGAAGGGAAAAATCATTCTAAGTTTTAGCCATCCAGTAAGAACCTGATCCAGAGAAGCCTACTTGTTCCAGACTCTAAGCGGCAATATATTGCTACAATGTAATGAAAACAAAGGGATAATTAAGAAAATTTCAATGCTAATAAAAGGCAAAAACATAATTAGATTTATTCTACTCTAGACAGAGCAGCCGGGCAGTTCACCCATACGTTATGAACGTTGCTGTTTTTCAGACAGGGTCCCAACTCTGTCAAGGCTTGACAGCAGGGGCGTGATCTCCACTGACTGCAAGGTCCACCTCCCAGGCTCAAGCGATTCTCTTCAGCCTCTGGAGTAGCCGGGACTACAGGTGTGCAGCCATCATGCCCAGCTAATTTGTGTGTTTTCCGTAGAGATGGGATTTCACCAGGTTGCCCAGGCTGGTTCCCTGGGTCTCGAGTTCCGAGGCTCAAGCAATCCGCCCGCCTCGGCCTCCCAAAGCCCTGGGATTACAGGCGTGAGCCATCACGCCTGGCCCTTTTTTTTTTTTCTTTCCTTTTTAAGCGATTAATGTGCTTCAGAGTCTTGTAGGCATTTAAAAAAAAAAAAAAAAAAAGAACAAGCAAATTCTGTAAGGGAAAGAAACCATTAACACGTTTTACACACCTCAAAACTCAAAACAGAAATACTAAGAATAAAATGTATTTTATTCACAGAGGCATTCTTAAAGTTCTGTAAAAGTGACACCATGGACACCACCACATCACAGACGAGTGTGGCAGGACTGCTCAGATTCAGAACACATTCTAAACAGTCCTCCTGCCACTTTCCTCAGTGGGAACACTTTATTCTGTCTTTTATTCAAATTAAGTATCTTGCAAGGGAGTTGAAGAAAACTGCAGAGCAGATTTTAAAACTTCAATGCTTTTCTCAATTTTCGTCACATTCTGATGCATTTTTACCTACTACACGGCCAATAAGTTTAAAGCTTTTTGCATCGATAAAGACAATGCTCCTTGTAGCAATAGGCTTTTTCTTTTCTATACAAAGATCTATAACTTAAGCTAGTAAACTGGGCATTTCACAAAGATTTTGCACAATTCCTAGCACAGATTTTAGCAAAATAAAACCATTATCTTTCTGCAATTAAATAACCAAACATAGGAAACTGCACAGTTAAAATAACCATTCCATTATTTTATATAAACACAAATGATAAAGGAGAGTATGCTTTGGAAAACAGTGTTTCCATAAGCTAATGATGAAGCAGAAGACAGTTCCTCAGCCTCATATGACATTTGACAACCGAAGTACTCTGGCCCAAGCCCAGCCCGGTTAAATGGAGGGGAAGTAAACATGTGACCAACCGTGGTGGGGCACTGTGATAGCCACAGTCCAGGAAAGAACAGCTGACATGTTTCTTCTTCATGGGAAAACTGAAACATACTCGAGACACCTTAATTCTTTAAAACACAGTCTGCCCCAGTACTAACCTTAAGCTCCCATTGATAAAGATTGCGATAACCAGAGGTGTTTATCCAGGCCCTCGAAAATCACGGACATGGTACATACACAACATTTTCAAACGCTCAATGCTGCCAGTATGTTAAATGCGCTGTGATACCGGAGGTCTTGTGCAGGACCAGAAGCATCGCAGCCTGGTTACCTTCCTGGTGTTCAATGCTTTGTATGTGCAAAGTCTGCTGTTACAATTTACTGGGCTTAATGTCATTCAGTTTGTCACAGAAGAGAGCTACGACGTTTACTTAATTCCACACACAGATTCTCAAGTTCATCTTCCACCAATGACTGCTCTGTCCACAAGACAGCGGAGGGAAGACCCAGGAAAGGCCTGGGAGATGCCAGGTGCTCACAAACTTGTATCAGTCTGCTGGTTCTGGCTTAAAGGAAAACAGACATAGAAGAAACTAAAAGGACTCACTACATCTAATATCACAATGTTCTCAACTTTACCTTAGCCAAAAATAAAAGCGGAATAGCAAAACTACTCCAGGGCATGATTCCAGGGCTAATCTGAAACATGAAATATTTAGAAGACAAAGCTTATTGTGAGTGCAATTAATATACACATAAAACACTGGTTTCGCAAAACCCAGTCTTTGCGATTGCTTTTATAAAAAGTAAAATTCTCATGAGGATCACATACACTAACTGATTTTCAAATGAAGGGACTGGTAAACTTCAGGGCATATGATTTCTGCCACACACGAGGGGAGCAGTGAGAGAGAAGAGCTAGGATCAAGTGTGCTGAAGCTGTCCTAGGACTGAAATTCAGTTTCTGCCAAAACAAAAACACAGGAGGCTGTCAACTTCGATAGCAAGCTCTGCTTGAGAGCGTCAAGATGTTAAAATTGCAAAGGGGCTTCTCCCTGCTATAGGCACGCGTGATCCTTGCAAAAACATAGCTCAGCATCATCAAAAATCAGGAAAGAACACAAGCTTTCCAGACACGAAATCCAAGAGCAGAAGGGAGCAGAGTCCAAGCTTGCTCGGCAGAACTGTTCCCGGACAACAGCACAGAGGACGTCACAGGGAGGGCAGGGCAAGCAACAGCAGCTTCCGTGATGCCGCAAGCAGGGCCTGAGCCAGGAGAGCAGTCTCCTCCAACCTGACAAGGAGGCACGAGGAGCCACAGAGAAGTCAATTCAGGGTCTTTTTCAGAAAGGGGCAACAATGAGAAAATCTGGTCTTACCCAACCACCCCCCATCCACGGTAACAGCTAAACTCGCACCTGCGTCTGTCACCTTCCCCACCCCCTCTTGCAGATGCTCTTCCTGCACCCGGGTGCCTGTCTCCATGCTGCTCCTGAGGCCACACCTGTTGCCATCCAGTAGTGACCACGAATTCACCTTTGTCCGGGCGAAGCAAACGCAGAGTTCACACACTCTTGTACAGGTTTGCTGGCCGAGAATCTAACCGAGCTGTCCAATTCCAGATGTGCTGGTACCAAGGAGAACGCTCGATGTCCGGCATTTATAAACGGTATCAGTGGGTTCTCCTGGGACTCCCAGGCAGCCGAACGAGGGAGGGAGCTGTTGCCCTGTTGCCCCGAGCCAAAGCAGCGCTGCGAGGCAAACACCACAGGCCACATCACACTCGAGCACCGACTCTTGACAGTTGCTCGTTTGTGTGTTCAGAGTTCAGGGTACAGGCGACAGACAGGCCTGATCTCAGCCATGGGACAGCAGTGATTACCCACAAGTCCCGTATCTAAGCCCCGACTTGCCCATCGGCCTTCCTTCAGGAACAATGCCCACCTCACAGTGCTGCCATGAACACTAAGTCAGCACGTATATACACAACCAGATTCATTGCAATTGTGCTTTCTACCCCAAGTTAATACAACCAGGTATTAAAAAGTGCTATCATCGAGACTGAATAACCAATATTAGAACAGAAGGTCAGGCCAGCGCTGGTGGCTCAGACCTGTAATCCCAGCACTTTGGGAAGCTGAGGTGGGTGGATCACTTGAGGTCAGGAGTTGCAGACCAGCTTGGCCAACATGGCAAAACCCCATCTCTACTAAAAATAATTTATCCAGACATGGTGGCACACACCCTGTAACCCCAGCTACTAGGGAGGCTGAGGCATAAGAATCGCTTGAACCTGTGACGTAGAGGTTGCAGTGAATGGAGATTGTACTCCTGGGCTCTACCCTTCCAGCCTGGATGACAGAGCAAGATTCTAATAAAACAATAAAAGGTCAAGATGAGAACTGATTGCCAAGGTCCACAGTCCATATACTTAAAACATAAAATTCATTAGCTAGTACTTGATCAAGTTGCTGCTTTCTTCATTACAATCTTGTATATCCTTCTAACACGGCTCAAAATGTTTACATTTGAACACACCTCGAGTATAACAAAAAATAAAGTGCCTGTATTTCACAAACGAGCAATTTCCAGTAAGGCTGCATCCTGCTCTAGTTAATCCTTTGACAATGTAAAACTGAGCCATCCTGACATAGCACTGACACATGGTGCAAGAAGAATGACCTCCAATTAAATCGCTAGATTTAGAGAACACGTAAATATAGTTTATCACTAATTCACTAGCCATTAGCAAGATTTTAAAGGAAGAAAAATTATCAGGACTGTAACTAGGAATAAAGGCAAAAACAAACATGAAGAAATTAGTCACGTTTAAATCAATACCCTTTCTGTGAGGCCGTAACAAAGTATACACAGCAGGGTCACAAACTGTCATGCTGAACTGTCACCAAGCTCTCTATGAAGGTAGTAAGAGCGTCCCAAGTCGCAGAGCCTCGTCTTCCTATTTAAACCCTAAACAGCCAACACCACTCAGCATGCAGTGAGAGCTCTGAAAGCTCAGAGGAACGCATGATGGGATGAAGGGCCCTAGCCCTGCCATCACCCTGCTGCTTATTAAAAATATAAAACAAACCCCTGCCTTCAAGGAGCCCAGATCTAACTAGTACAAGGTTTTGCTTTTAACAAGTTAACTACGAATGATGAAGACTCTCAACAGCTGTGCGAAATGTGAGGCAACCTCATAAGAGGAACTTGGCTGAGACTAAACCCAGATATGGTTTTTTAACCACAGAAGAGGAAAGAACTGAAGAACCTTACAGAAAGTTGACAGCAATTTCTATTTCTCTATGGTACAACCTGGAATTTACCTTTGAGACAGACTGCCCTTCTGTTCTGAAAAATCAGATTATTCTTGCAATCCTCCATCAGGACTGAAATTCCCAAAGGCATGGAAAACCAAGTACTAATTTTAACCCCCCCCCCCAAAAAAAAAACTACCTATGATCTTAGATGTGAGATTTAATATTCTCAAATTCCAAATTTGGAAATATTTTGCACAAAGTCCTTATTTTCCCTGTTTACTTGAAAGCTCTCTATTCTTTTGTCCTAAACATCTTCCTTCTCATCCTTCCAAACAATATCTGAAGATGAACTTACATATCGTTTTCAATGTTACAAAGAAGATACTACATTTGTCATGAACTGTTTATATTCACAGCTCTAGGAGGGATTTTGCTACATCGTGAGGAATAACACGAGGCAGTTAATACGCCACGAATAAAGAACAGTAGAAAGTGGACACATTTCCTGATGAGTGCCGATTTCTCATTGAGCTGCTGACAAAGTTATAATACAGAAAGCTAGACAGCTGCTCTGTTAGTTCTACCTCACTTAAGTGACCGAGTCATTGTTGTTTCGGTTCCCTCTCTCGTCTGGGGATGAGACACACCTCACAGAGCTGTTTATGATTTCAGGAACACACACATCAATGAAGTGACTGTTCCTAAATCGTTGCAAAGGGTAGAGTAACCTGCCAAATTTCAACTAGGTTGTAACAAACAACTGTTTTCATCCTACACGCTCCGGTGCCAGCGAGATGGTGCGTTCTTGGATCCCTGCGGGAGCCCTATTCCTGGTGCCATAGAGCGCACACACACATTTACATCCACATAATGTACGTATATGGCACACTGTAACACGTGTACCTGCATAGAGCGTACACACATCCGAATACGTGGAGTGTACATAAGTGCACTACGTGCGTACAGAGTGCACACACATCCAGAGCCATGCAGGGTACATGCATAGAGTGTACACACATCCAAATATATATAGTGTACAAACAAGTTCACTACGTGTGTACAAGCATAGAGCATACACACATCCATATAGCAAATGTACATAGGTATGCTAACATGTATGTACATGCAGAGCATGCACACTCGTCTATATGCATACAGTGTACACAGGTATACTATAACCTGTATGTACATGCATATGGCATACACATGCACATCCGTATGTACACAGGTATGCTATTTGCTATATGTATACACATGCATATAACATACATTCTTATCCAATGTACGTAGGTGCACTACAGCATGCATACACATGTGCAGTGTACACATATGCACATGTATACAATGTACATCAGTACACTAACGTATAAAACGTATACACATATGCAATAGTGTACGTACATATGCAGCATGTATACGTATTATTGTGTACATATCCAGAAGTTCATTCAGTGTGCATAGTGTACATGCATGCTTGTGTGCACATATGTATATATACATCTGCAGAAATAATGTGCACATACCCACATGGTGCACGTACACAGGTATGTATGTGGCATTAAATACATGCATGTATGTGCACATGTAGAACAGATAGGTGTCCAACTAGTGTGCATATAATCATCCCCGTAGATACACACATATACACATGTACATGCATGCCTACAGCATGCACGTGTGTAGGACACAAATGTAGTGTACATAACTATACACTGTAAATACATGCAGTGGAAATACACGTAGTATGTGTACACCACATACACACATGTACATTTATACAGTACACATACACCGAGACCCAGAACGGGTCATGAGTATTAACACGGCGCAAACGCTTCCAGTTCTACCTAAGTGAATTTTTTTCAAACTATAATAGAACTCATATAAAAAGGGTTTTAAGGAAATCAATACAGCTAGTGACAAAAACAGTGGGAAGGGCACAACCACTTTCCCTCAGAGTTCTGGGCCTGACCGTGGAAGTTCAGAGGTTTCCTAATGCAGTACACATCAGAACTGACTCACAATGAAGCACTCCTTAAAAATTAAAAATGTGTCCTCATGTTTTGGCCTTTGAGACAAAGCCTCTTAGTTAATCGAGTTCTGACTGAATTTGACTCACAGTACTCTGGCAGATTCTTCATTTTCTGGTGAGACAGACGAATGTCCCAGGGTGAGGGCAATGCCAGCCGTTTCAGGGTCAGCTTTTCGAGGAGCGATGTCTGGCAGAACACAATCCAACACCATGGTAGGATACCCCACCCAGCCACTTAGACGCTTTCTGGTACTTACTCTGTCTGCTTGTTTCTCTTTCTTGAATTCAGCTGGGGGGAGAAAAAAAACCAAAAAAATCAAAACCAAAAACAAACAGCCCATGTGTTTGTGTGTCTGAAAAGTGAATACATCCACATCCAACTTTCTAAATGATACAGGGCAGGTGTTGATGGTCACCAACCAGTGGCCACTGTTGACAAAATACAAAGTCATCTGCAAACATGAACGAGTGTCTAGGAATACAAAAGTCAAGGGAATTTACTTCACATATTAAAGCTCTCAAGGGTGCTCATCAAAAATATATTTAGAGGTTTTCCTTTCAAGTTATTTTTGAAGATTTTTAAGTTGCAATACTTAAAAGCCTCTGGGAAAAGAAAGGATACAGGTATCTGGAAGATTTATACTAAATGATTTTCATGTCTTTTTGATAAAGTTAAATAAGGTCAGCCTTGAAGTAATGGGTTCCACTACTCTGAGGCTGTGGATGGAATCCACACCACCACCAGACAATTGAATGAACAGCAAGGCTGCACACACAGGACACAGGCAGTGAGCCAGCCTGACTAGTTGTCAGCTTCTGGGTCAGTTCTACCCAGTTCTGGCCAGGCCCCACTGGAGATGAAAACCTGCCCTTTAGAAGCCTTCAAACCCCACCTTTCAAAATCTAATCCTCTTCAACTGAGGCCCGAGTCCAAAAATCTACTGACATCTTAGCCCGCGTTAGGCCAGCTGTCCCCCAGCCTTTTTGGCACCAGGGATGGGTTTCATGGAAGACAGTTTTTCTGGGGGGTGGTTTTGAATTGCAACTGTTCCACCTCAGGTCAGGCAGCGGATCCTCATAAGGAGCACCTCCGAGATCTCTCACAAGCAGTTTACGATAGGGTCCCAGCGCCTAGCAGAACACACAGCTAATGATAGGGTCACAACACCTAGGAGAACATGCGGCTTATGATAGGGCTCCAGCACCTAGGAGAACAGGCGGCTTAGGAGAGGGTCCCAGCACCTAGGAGAACAGGCGGCTTAGGAGAGGGTCCCAGCACCTAGGAGAACAGGTATTAAAATGAGTTGTCAAAGCCAAAATCCACCGGATCTACCACTCCAAAGCAAACATACACCACTGCCCAATATTGATGTGAGCCAAAAACAGGGAAGTCCTGAGGGCCCACACTGACCACAGCCAGACACCACTTCTGCAAGAAGCAAGCACGCACCTAGAGATCACCAGTGATGACCCAGGAGAGCAGCTTTGAGCAGAGACAAAGGTGAAGGAGAGGCACATGGGCCAGGGTGCTGGGTGTGCCCGTCTTTGTGACCTCACTGAGATTGCTGACCTCTGGCCCTTGGTGTCCTTCCTGTGGAGGAGGTAGCCCCCAAATCCCTGCCTCCCTTCAGCACTGACTGAGGCGGCCATGAAGTCTCCCCAGGGCTGAGACTGCTTCTAAATCCTGTTAACTGCACACCCACATGAAAAACAAAAAACACAATATCAACTATGCAGACAGGAAAAGAAAAATACGTGAATCCTCCCTTATTCAACAGGCATTTAAAAAGTAACAGGAAAATTGTGATAGTCTTTAAACAACCACCAGCTATCACGTCCTCTTGAAATGTTTTAGCTAATCAGGAACATCTTTACCAAGCACTTGCGTGTTCAGGAAATCAGTTGACAGGTCCCAAATAACCTCGGAGCCTGCGACCTGACCCCCACTCACGCACATCACCTCTCCAGAGAAACGTGTCCTGGACACCTTTCAAATGGTGAGGAACAGGAACAAGGGTAGCTTTCCCTCAACACCACAAAACAAGCTCGACCCCGAGGAGCCCGGAGAACAGCGACGTTTGTTTAGATGCTTTCCCACTGTCCTTGTCAGAGCAAACATTCCCATCCCACACCGCCCAGTGTTTAACTCTCCCTGGGATACCAGCAGCCGTCAACCCTCAACAAGCTGGAAACAGAGGCCAAGCTGACAGGAGGCCTCTCTCCATTCCCTACTGAATTCGCTCAGGACACGGATGCTCCCAAACACATATGGCCCCGAGTATTCCACACCTGGAGAACATTCAAACAACAGACGCTGCAAAGACGTTCCCCTCAAGAGAAACTCAGTTTCTAACTTCCCTTAGGAAAAAATAGGAGACCCAGAACTTTCCAGAAAATCAAGTGTGAGAGGAAGCCACTCACCTCTGGCACTTCCTAAACCTGCCTTCCCGCGGGTGCTCAGGGATGTCCCCGCGACAGCCCCGTCCACCCAGGACGGCAGCAGGGCTCAGGCAGCCAGCACCTGGGCAGCTGGCGAAGCAACCCCAGGGTGAAAACGCCATCCCAGGCACCACTTCCCGGAGCCCCTCAGCAAGAAAAACAGAGGTGGGACAGAACCGAGGGCTGACTCGAGGCTGGGGAGCCACAGACCCGCACAGCTCAATCATCGGACATGCTCTTCTGTGGACAGAGCCCAGGGAGAGGCCAGCACAGAGACCCTCGTGCCGGCTCCACAGGCCAGCGTCCTCCAGGGCTGCAAGTTTGTGATCACAGCTTCAGAATTTGGTTCCAGAATCTTCCAGAATCAAAGACGCACCAAACTGTAAAGCTGCCAGGACAGCAGGGCCCAGGAGCAGGCTCAGGGGAGGACCACTTAGAAACCCCACACACAGCATACACGTGTGCATGCTTACTCCACACATGCCACCGCTTCACCCAATAGTATACACGCAAACGCATGTATGTACTCCATACACACCCTCAAATACACTCACCAAATATGATTCGTGTACACACTCCACACACACCCTCAAATACATACGACACACATGAACATGCTCACTCCACCCACACCTGCTAAATACACTCAACCACACATGCACAAACGTGACACACGTGCACACTCATTCCGGACGTCACACCCCTCACCAAGTACACAGGTGCACACACCTCCAAGTTCAGAACCTGTAGACTCCACAAGCTTTGGTTTCCCCCACTGTTTCTCTCATCACATGAGATCCACACACAGGTGTCATTTACTGACATCTAACACCCGGGGAGGCCCTTAGACAGAACTGCAGTCACAAGTCGGCTTCATTCAGGCACTCATCACCAGCCTCCTGAAGCCACCTCCTGTCCCCACGGGGAGCGGGGGCCGAGACCGGAGACGTCACTGGGCTCACAGATCCCCAGGCTGGCAACCCAGCGAAATGAGGAGGGCTGGGCCACGGCCCTGGAGGGAGACGGGTACTGGCTCAAGTATGCGGAACATGAGTCCTCATTTCCAGACAGTGTCACCTACGACAGCGTCAGGTGAAAGCCAGTGGTTTGGCATTCCTGGGATAGACAGTTCTGGAAATACAAGGGAAGCTTTTTACTCCTCCCCTCTGAACACATGAGGTCCATGGTCCCCTCACATCTAACACTGGGAATCCGAATCGGTGACTCCTTGTTCACCTGAGGACCACCCAAGAGGATCCACACACCTGCTACAACAGCAGCACCGCACCTGGTCTGCAGGGGAACAAAGCAAATCCCACCTTTATGACTAAAACTGGATTACCCTGACACTGGCAGCCTGCAGTGTGTGTATCGTCAAGCCCCCACGTCTGTGCCACCTGCAAGAGGAACACAAGCCCTTAGTCCCAGGTTCTCAGGACGGCCTGTGAGGTGGATGCTGGCACCTTCCCATCTCCCAGGGGAGAGGAGAGAAGGCCACGGTCAGGGCTTGCATATCAGGAGGGTCGGGATTCAAACCCCATCTGCCTCACAAAGCAGCCCTTACCATTCAAGTGACTTCTATCATCAGCCTTAAAATGTACCACAGTTACCAGCAATTCTGAGTGCTGTTCCTTGGGACATCATAAGCAAACATTTTGTTAGAAAGGTTTTGCCAAATCTGCTTTCAAAATCCTATGGTATGAAATGACTAATGAAAATTTGAGCTATGAAATAAAGCACATAGTTAAATGAATCCCAAAATGACTATCGCGAAGGAAGTTTTAACTTGAAGTGAAAAATATCCTCCAAATGACATCAGCCAGAATTATCTTCAATCATTACTGATCCCATACGCTTCAGGAATTATACAGCATCATCTCAGATATGAACTTAAAACCATTAGCTGAATGCACATTTCAGCACAACCAAAGTTCTGCTATAATAAGCAGCACAGGCGTCTCTGGAGAGGATTTTAATTGGGACTACAAACGATGTGCACGATCGTGGTAAGAGGTTTCATGCTGGCTGTTCTCCAAGGTGCGACACAGAGAAACACCACTAACCTCAAAGACACCTGCTGCTTTGTAATGAGATGAGAGACGATGTGGACGGACTACTGTAGATATTCGAAAAGGAGAAACAATGCAAGGAAAGAATCGTATCAGTTACCCTTTACATTCTTAGAAAAAAACGATTTTTCTTTTGGGATGATTTTAAAAGAAAATGACATTTCTGGATTTTTTTTAACTTTTCTTTCTGAGACAGGGTCTTGGCTCTGTCGCCAAGATTGGAGTACAGTGGAGCAATAGCAGCTCACTGTAGCCTTAAGTGATCTTCCCACCTCAGCCTCCAGAGTACCAGGGACCACAGGCACGCACCACCACACTCAGCTAACTTCTGTTATACAGATGGGGTCTTGCTATGATGTCCAGGCTGGTCTTCAACCCCTTGGCCTCAAGTGATCCTCCTGTCTTGACCTCCCAAAGATTTAGCCTAAGCGACCATGCCTTATCGGAAAACAGACATTAGAGCAAATGCATTTCTGTAAGATTTTCTACCTCTTTTCACTGGGGATAAAGGTAACTTGCCTCCAAGGGTCGGAGACAAAGACGTTACTGCAGACAAGAGCGCTGTGCATCCCGGGAACCGCTACACCACGAGGCACGGCCGTGCACACTGGACGCAGGAGTAACAAACGAGGCTAGCACAGGCCGATGCTGGCCCTCTCCAGAAGCTGGCCTATCCTTCCCTCCTCTCCTCAGCCCCCTCTCCCTTCAGGCCTCAGTGGCTGCTGACAGTGGAGAGGCCACAACTAGAGGAGGCTCTCAACTCCACCAGGGACAGGAGTCCCGGACGCTGGGGACTCAACTGCTGTCCTCCGCATCCACCTCCTTCTGGTCCAGCCTTCTCAGGAGCCAGGCGTGGCCACTTTGACCCTCTTTTCCCTTCTGTGGCTCCTACAAAAAACCAGTTCAGAGAGCCCAGGCTGCCTCACACTCCAGGGACACCCGGCACAGGCCCCCTCCATGTCCTTATCCAAGCTCCTGGGGCCAGAAGGGTCTTGCAATATTTCACTTTCCAGTTGACCATCCCCAGCCTGAAATCCAAAGTGCTCTAAAGAGCATTTCCTTCGAGTGTCATGAGGAAGCTCAGAATGTTTCAGGTTTTGGAGCATTTTGGAGTAGGGACTCTCAGCCTTAATTTGAACCTCTTCAAGGAAGCCACACACTGAAGCCCCCGATGTCCACCCTACACAATCCCAGCACACCATCTGAAGTCCTCAGCAACAGATTTTCTTTCTTCAAAAATAACCACAAGTCACAAACTCACATGCAATCACAGAAGGGGGTTGTGGACACCCACACAGATGATGAAATTTAACTGTCACATTTTTACCTAGGTAATTTAAAGTCATTCCTCAAAACACACCTGTTTTACTGAGTTGCATTTTAAGGTGAACACACACAAATCATTTCAGGGAAACAAACGTCACTTTGGGCTGCGTGTGGTTTCTTGACTCCCGTGAATAACTCAGCGTTCACCCTCACTTCTGGATAAGGGACATGATGCAAAGAAAACTGTTAAAACAAAGACATGAAAACAAGTTTAAGAAGGGTTTGAAAGGTTCCTCCTGTCCTCCTGGAGGGGAGACAAGGATGCCTGGAAAGCTCACGGGGGACAGGAGCACAGCCTCCTCGGTGTGTCATGGACGCTGCCTCACCAAGGGGAGAGGATGACGCCTGGAAGGCTCACAGGGGTGGGAGCACAGCCTCCTCAGTGCTTTCTACACTCAGCAGCTTCAGAAATTCCTGCAGAAGCAGAACACATCATGAGAACTGAGACTGGAACACCCCAAAGAAAGGGATGAGGGGTCAAAAAAAGCATTCGATCATTACCAAGGAGCGCGGGCATGAAGCCGCTTCAAAGACCGTGTGAGAAGTCACTCATAGGCGTTTCAGAAAATAAGGGTAGTGCGAGATTGCTCGATCAGCTCAAACAGGCTGCCGTCCCTCAGGCCATGAAGTCCCTGAGATGAGCCTCTCACTGAGCAGAAGTCACTCGCATCTCTGCCAGAGAAAGTACTACAAGCTGACACATAACCTCATGAAACCTAGGCTTCAGCCGGTCAACAGTGAGTCTGACATGGTACATCCCTCCAGATAGTTAAAGACCCCAGGGGTTCATCGGACAACCTCGAAGGGCTGTGTCTGTCCAGCTCCTTTTCCAAGTTCTGGATGATTTTTCCTAATGCACTATAAGCAGCATGTTCCAATAGAGATGTAATTAACTGGATGGGTGTCCTCTTAATTTTGAAATTAGAAACACACTTGGCCAGGCACGGTGGCTCATGCCTGTGATCTCAGTACTTTGGGTGGCTGAGACAGCTGGACTGCTTAAGTCCAGGAGTTCAAGTCCAGCCTGGGCAACATTGCAAAACTCCATCTCTACAAAAAATACAAAACTAAGTCAGGCATGGGGACACATGGAACATGTGCCTGTGGGTCCTGGCTACTCAGGAGACTGAGGCAGGAAGATCACTTGAGCCTGGGAGGTTGAGGCTGTAGTAAGCTGTGCTCACACCACTGCCTGGGCAACAAAAAGGTTTTTTTGCCTGTCTCAAAAAAACCAAAGAGAAAAAGAATTTTATACCTGACTAGGCCAAAATAAAAGAGGCCTTCGCTGCCTACATAAAGGGCTTTCAGAATTCACTTCCATCCTTAGGAAAGGCGGCCAACACCAGGCTGTGTCCCTTCAGATGCCCTGTCTCATATGGGAAAAAAAATCAAGAGAAATCAAATAAAGGCCATAAAATACATCAGTTTCAACACTAAAATTTAATAGTATGCTTTAAATTGAAGATGAGTTAAGTCACATTTCCAAACCTCTGAAAGCACGGTTACTGGGAGGGAATGGTTTGCAACACACAAACGCAGCTCTGTAAAAGTGCCCAGGCTGGATGAAGGCTCAAACGTCAGTGCAAGGAGAAAGTCTGAACAAACTCTCTCCTGCCCTGCTGCTGTCCTCTTCCAAAACACACTGTTTATCTGTCAGTTTAGAACAAGGCCTAGGGAGGTGGGAGGCAGGCCTGGGAGGGTCACCTAGCATCCAAGCTCCTCAGCCACACAACTGCACGAGGCTGAGCTGAGCAGTACACACAAACACAACTAATTCTCCCCAAAAAGAAGACGGAAGGCAGCACACTGCCATGCCAGGCACCCTGCAGATGAGAAGATTGAGGGGAGCCAGAGGTACCTTTAATCTTGCTTGCATGGTGGAGGGAGAGGAATAACGCCACTCACTTGAGTGTTGCACAATTCTTTCTAGCACTGAGTGGCAGAAAACAAAAATTATAGATGCTTCCTCAGATAAATGTTTCTGAAGAACTGAACATAAATTACGTTCAGGAAATAGCATTATGAATGCCTCAAGTGCTTCTGTTTTCAATAATCCCAGAGTAATTCTATAAACCCGGGAATCAGTCTCACCCAACTCCAGGATCACGGCCCAGGTGACGTGGGCACACATATCCTGAAGCTCCAATACTCAACTAAAGTGGCGCGAGTGAAAATGATCCTGGGTATAATTTACACGGACACAGGAAGGTGGCTGAGCCCCAAACCCCTAAACCAGGAAGACCAGTGTCCTTCAGGGGCCTCACCTCTGTCCTTTCGCAGCCTCTGGGAACCACCACTCTGCTCTCTACTGACACAAACGCCCCTCCCAAGGTACAACACCAGGAAGATCATCATTCAAAACTGAGGAACGTGGCAGAACAAAGCTGTCAGGAGATTTTAATCACCAACACCACTTGTTACATGACCCAAAGATGATTAAAATCCCAGGCCCTTCAAGACTGAATGCTATCTATACTTAAATGCATTTCATCACCATATTGGGGGGTTATTCCTTTGTTTTGCTGCAAATATATCCAACTGCTGTAAAAGGAAAAGGCAATTTGTTAACGAAGCTTCTTGGAGTGTCTCAACAGGCCTCGAGGTAGGATAAAAGGCAGGACTTCCTGGCAGAAACGCTCAGCTCTGAGGTCAGGTGGAGTTCTTGAGCACCAACCAAGGCAAAATAAGGTCGAAGACCACACCACACTTTCCTCAATCACATCTTCATTCCACCTTTCCTTCTATTTCTCACGACTTCACTGGGAGAAATTGTGCTGAAAGAAAATGGAAACACACACATACATAGGAGACCCTACAGATGCTGAGAATGGGTGCAGCCATCACAGTCCGAATGTCCTTTCAGGGCCATCTGACCTGGCTGGGATCCAAGTATCCGAGGGCAGGATTGTATGTCAGACCCGTGAAGCCAAGATTACAGCCACTGAACGGCAGTTTTCCATCCCACGGAAACCGGCCTTGGTAGGGGCTTCCTCGGGGACCACCGACCTCAAGCCACCACCCGTCAACTACTTCAACTAACCTACATCATGGCAGACGCCTCCCTAGGCAGACCAGCCCTGCCCAAGTCCTGCTTCATGGCAAACCCTCCAGACAAACCCTCCAGAGGTCCTTGGCCTCTTCCGGGAGGCTGTGCTCGGAAGGTGCCCTCATTTACTTCTGTGGCTCTGAGACATTTAACTAGAGCCCAACACATTTCTTCCTGTTCACATAGTATTGAGTTAAAAGACTTTTATGAGTAAACTTTCACTGGGAAAAATACCATTTCCGGAGCCCCAGTGACCACAATGAAAATGTTTTTACCTTCCCTTACATGACATCGGCAACGCCAGGTCCAGGAAACGTTCTGGATCTCAGATAATGGCAAATCCACTCATAGTAAGTCTTGGTCTTGTTTCACAAGCTATCAAATGCTGCCCAGAAGCAGGAAAATCCCCACAACGTGGCAGGGAGGGGCGACCAGCGTGAGTTCTAAGGCCAGACCACCCGGGTCTGCTGACAGCGTGGTGAGGGGCAAACAGTGCAGGGTCTAAGGCCAGACCGCCCGAGTCCCGCTGACAGTGTGGCTTCAGGAGTTTCCTAAACCCTCTGCTCTCCAAGTTTCATGTCAGAAAAATGCAGTGATAACCGTGTCCACCTCGTTTAAATATGTATATATATACACACACACATATATATATATATACTCCAAACCTACAGCCCTATAAAGGTCATTAATCCTAGTTATCCTCAAGGCATTGAGCGATCAATAATGAGCCATCCCCCTGGCTGCTGACCTGCCACAGCCCCACCCTCCGGAAACCCCGCATCCACACCAGCCACACAGGATGAGGCCAGGGAAGGAGCAGGACTGTGTCTTGGGAACTTAAACTCTGGAAGCTGAGTTAAATCAGTGCCGCTCAAATCTTGTCACCAACTATCTTGTTAAATTGGGAGATTCCATCTCTGGGGATCTTGAAGGAACCTGAGGTTCTACATTGAGTGAGATGAGCACTCGTGCTGCAATGAGACGGCAGGGAAAGCAACCGAATCTGGGGTCGCAGCTGCCTGAGGCTTGGGTCCCACCGGGAAAGTGGCACCAGGGCCCTCAGGACTGTGGCGGAGGTCCCAGGAGGCAAGTCCCGGTGCAGAGACTCATGGACCCAAAGATTGCTCCAGGGCCAGGAGGGGCTGCTGCGCTGACAGCCACGAGGCAGGCAGCCTTCGAGCTCCTCCAGCTGCCATCCTGCAGGCAGGGAGGACAGTGCCCAGACCACCCTGGGGCTCCCCCCAGCCTGCCAGGCTGGTACTCTTACTCCAGCCACTGACAAGAGTCCCCATGTTGCAAGCTAGGTTGAAACAGTGCCTCAGGCCTCGGGGCACATGCACCCCCCTGCAGGGCTGGGATGGCTATTCCCACACATCCCCAACTCACAGCAAAACTTAAAAATGAAAGTCGGAAGATACAGCCAGGAAACCAATGCTCAAGAAGCAACTCCAGGGTGACTCTTCCTAGAGCTATTGCTATTGAACATCTTTAAAAACATTTCCAGGGTGACTTCCTAGAGCAATTGCTGTTGAAAATCTTTAAAATTCTTCATTTCAAAATTAGCTTTTATTACACTGTCTTCCCTATTCTACCAAGACTCTAGAAAACAAAACCATTACAATTTCCAATTCTATCTTATAGCAAGTTAGAAATACACGTTTCCTCAAAGGATTCTACATGTTTCCTTGGCAATATCCTTTCCACGCCTCGTACTACTGCCCACAACAGAGAAGGCTTTTCCAACTCAACCCAACCCAACCCAACCCAACCCAACCCAACCCAACCCAACCCAACCCAAGGGCCCTGAGACAGGCCCCTAACGAATTGTCTACAAACTCTTGAGACAGGCTTGCCCTGACAAATCATCTGCAAACTCCATCTTCCATTAAAAACAGTACCGAAAATGAGCATATTACCACTTTTTAAAAATTACTGTAAAGTGGACAGTGTTCAGTTCTGTGAATTTCGGCACAAATATTCCCATAATCATCATCACACAAGCAGAACAGTCCAACAGCCCCAAACCCACTCACGGGGCCTCATAAGCATACCCTCCCATTCTCAGCAACCACCCTCTCCGTGTCCTCCCATGACTCCGGTCTATCTTTTGCGAGCGTTGTGGCAAAACACTCGCAAAATCACAATTTCCTGGGCATCGTGCTTGGAGGTGCACCCAGGGTGTCCTGTGATCAACAGCCAGGCCTCGGGGCTGCTGGGTATTTATTATTCCACATATGGCTGTGGCACATTGTAACTTGTTTTGGACAACTATAGACAGCGCTATTAACATCTGGGCACAGTTTTTCTTAAACATCAGATTCAGTTTCTCTAGGGTAAATACCCAGGATTGGGGTCACCGGGCCCCACGTTTGTGTGAGTTCAGTTTTGTAAGAAACCGCCAAGCTGTCTGCACCGTGCTGAACCCCAGCATCGCACAGGAGTCCCGACTGCCGGTCCTCACCAGCACCTGGGGCTGTCGGAAGACCTTAGTCAGGCGCTCCAGCAGGGGTGTGAACAAATTCACTGCGGCTTCGGTGCACATCTCGGTGCAACCAGTCATGCTGAAGGTCATTTCAGATGCTTTCGGGCCATCCTCCCGTCCTTCTCAGCGAAGCATCTGTTCAGGTCTCTTCCGCTTTTAAGTCAGGTGGTTTGTTCTCTGTCATGAGCCGTGGGAGTCCTGTGCATTCTGGATACGAGTCCTTTGCCGGCTGCATGGTTCGTGGACATCTTCTCCCCATCTATCGAAAATGTGTCTCTTCAATTCCCTAGGGGTGTCTTTTATATTAGAAGTTTAATTTTGATGAGTCTTACCTACTTGTTTTCTTCCTTGATTATGGATCATGGTATGGCTAAGAGCTCTCACCCTAGGTCTCCACAATTTCCCTTTCTTCTGCAGGTTTTGTAGTTTGGTATTTTACATTCAGGGCTATGACCCACCTTAATTTTCATACAGAAATTACTCCCTGTTTTCACTCTTTTGCATACGGCTGTCCCATAATTCCAGCACCATTTGTTGAAAAGACTCAAATTCCACTGAACTGCTTTTGCGTCTTTGGATCTGTTCTTGACTCCACTCTGTCAGCTGACCCGTGTGTGTGCATCCTGAGCATAATTTATGACTTTAGTGGCTGTCTCTGTGAAAAAAAGTAACTCTGTCTGGAAGCAAAAACTACATTAGAAGTGCTCTAAATAAGATTCTTCCTGTTGTCAGGAGAGCAAAGCCACTGCCCTAAGCAGAGGTGAGGCCTCAACAGCTCCCAGGCACAACCTTAACAAACAATGGGGAAGGGAATTCATTTCAAGGGCCACAACGTGAGACCAGCATAGCCATGAAAACTGCAATAATTTCACAACAGAATGAAATTCATAAAGAATTGCTCAGAAGCGTGTGATAAGTTACATAAATCACTGTTCCTTAAATTCTGACGGTTGACTAGAACAGAAATAGCTTCACGGTACAGTTCAAACAGGAGAAAGGTAGGTAGGGGTGGTTTCCACACCACACAGGGCCTGCAGGAAAGGGACACTCTTCCTCTAAACGGGAGATCCCGGGAGTGATGTGATAAGCCATGGTGAGAGGCACAGAACTGTGCAAGCCGGAGTCGCGGCCTTTGCCCCACCACGGAACCTGTGTCCATAAACGACGAGGCTCAAATGTCAGGCCGGGGCAACCGAGGCAGTTATCAGGGGACAAGAAAACGAGCGCATGGTGGAGGCAAAGGTCTGAAATCGCGCGGCAACTTCGAGTCAAGTGGGACAAACTGACTCAAAATACAGGTTTCAAAAACCACCACAGAGAGCTGCTCCTCGGCTCTGGAAAGGCTAAGTGACTAATGCCCACACTGAGCATCTGCTCCCAGAGACGACCCTGGTGACCTAAGGCCCAGCTGCTCCGAACCCGCGCCGAACCTCAGTGAGGAACTTTGTTGGTATCTTACAGCACATTGACATGTTCCCTTAAAATCTGGTATTTCATCAACAATGCAGGCGCCAGCTTTGACTCATACACATTTCGATTAAACAAGATAATTTACACCCTGACCGTGCCAGGTAAGAGGTTTACTACAATCTTTAAACAGAGCCAGAGGCTACAGTCTGCTCCTACACAACACCATGTCTCTACAAGTTCCATGGGTTTTTACTTTCCATGTCTTCACTTGCCTAGTGCTAGAAAGCAGATAAAAACAGAAGGAACCCAGAAACACTACTGAATGAGACTCAAATATCTTGCAGTCATCATCGAGATGAGATGTTTATTAAACAGAAATGTTCTCCCCTGTAGAAAGCAGCACACACCAACACGCACCGATAACTGTCGCCAGCATTCCAGATCATCTTCCCTTCCATGGCCACAGTGC
The DNA here is from genome assembly GCF_043159975.1 of Macaca nemestrina. Lineage (NCBI taxonomy): Eukaryota > Metazoa > Chordata > Mammalia > Primates > Cercopithecidae > Macaca > Macaca nemestrina. The sequence goes on from NW_027257877.1 coordinate 226,711, forward strand.
AGGGCAATGGACCACGCACACCTGCAGACCCACGGAAAGCGGGGTGACACGGCCGATTCTTGTAGCGAGCAGACCAGGGTGCACTCAAAGTGCATCTCTTTCCAGAGGGCCACCACGCAAAGTTACACATTTATTCCACGAGTTAATGGCACTGCACCAAACATTTCTGTAAGATTATCTTAGCAAGCTTTTCCTTCTGCCTAAAATGTCCTGACACAAACTGAAAAAGCTCATGCCCCCTTGGAATGCGCCCCACTCCTAGAGACCCGGACCCAAGGGAAATCTGACCTGAAAATGGGCAAACCCTCTCTTTGCAGAGGGACAGGGACTCGGGGCCACAACTTGACCTCAGGGCAACACAAGTGCAGACACAGCACCCCAGGACACCCTCTCCACCCAAATTCAAGGAGGAAAACCAACGCCCCGCCCCCTTGCGGAAACCCCCGGCTGCTGGAGCAGACGCCTGCCGGCGTGTGCAGCCTCTCCCGTCCCACGTTCCGGGCTCAGCACCTGTGCCTCAGCCCTGGCACTGCTCGCCACACCCACAGGTGTGCCAGGAGGGGCAGGTCCTAAGGTCTCCACTGCACCAAAGCCTGCAAGGCAAAGGGGCAGCTCCCTCCAGCAGGAGTCCAGAAGCACACACTGCACCAGTGTCAAGGCGTGAGAATTCTCCCCTCGGTCTCCGAATCTCCAGTCTGTTGCCCGCCATGGTCTTCTGCCAACGACGAGGCCCAAGCTGGGCGGCACATTTGGTTCTCACCATTTCCCTTGTCAAATCAATACTGCAAACATATCCAATTCATCCTGTCACTAAAAATGAAATAATCCGCCATCTCCATCACAGATGATGCAATCAGGTTTTCATTACCGGGTTTTTGTTTTGTTTAGTTTTTTGGTTTTTTTCTATTTTGAGATGGAGTTTCTGCTCTGTCGCCCAGGGTGGAGTGCAGTGGTGCGATCTTGGCTCCCTGCAACCTCTGCCTCCCGGGTACAAGTGATTCTCCTGCCTCAGCCTCCCAAGTAGCTGGGATTACAGGTGCCTGCCACCATGCCCGGCTAATTTTCATCTTTTCAGTACAGACGGGGTTTCACCATGTTCACCAGTCTGGTCTCGAACTCCTAACCTCAGGGGATCCACCTGCCTCCTTCTCTCAAAGTGCTGGAATTACAGGCATAAGCCACCACTCCCGACCATTACTGGTGTAATTTCTAAGCCACTCTCTCACACCCACTCCCTTTTTTTTTTTTTTTTTTTTTTTAAGAACCAGCTTTATGCCTATATTTTTTCCAAGAGAACCAGTTACCCCATTTCAAGTACAAATAAGACACGGTGTTTAAAAACCAAAAATGCCCATTTGCACAGAAGTCTCCAAATACCCAGTCGATTTAAGCCTTGAGAATAAGATCAAGCTGTTGGCTGAATACAACTTCCCTTTCCATCTGTCTGCCTGTGAGTTAGACACAAGGATGAAGCCACGAGCTAGGGACATAAAGGCAGGAACCAAGGTAGCGGAGACTCCAAATAAAAGCTGGAAGACCAACACAAATGCACCACACCCTGCACACCCTCCTCTCCTTCCTCTTCAGAATTTCCAGAGGATGAAACAGGGACCTTTCTCAGACGTCCCACGATGCAGGCGGCCAGAGGGGAAGGCGGCGGCAGCCTGAATGAGGCGACCGGGAAATCACAATCCACAAACAGAAATTCTCCATGTGCTTTACATCCTCTGTCTCTGAAGAACTATGCCAGGCTAACAGTCGCTAGAAAACCGCATTCAAGTGTCATTTCCCATTTCAAGCAAAGAAAACAGTGACGGGGCATGAGGGAAAAACATAGCCATGTGTTCTGGGCTATTAAATAAGGTTTTTTCTGTTATAAACGTATAATTTTACATTCTCAGATTTCTGTATAATTGATATGCTTCCTAATTAGCAGACATAGTAATAAAAAGTGAATTCCAAGTGTAAGATCGGAGGAACCGTTCACATGGCTTCAGGTTCTGCTACTGTGTTTCAACTTAAGAAAATGGTTCTGTGTGTTGGTAACAAGGCCTGAGAGTCTGTGTGAGAGTCAGTGTGGCTGTAATCAGGGTTCGTGTTGGTTCCCTAGCAGAGGATGTTACACTGTTACATTATCTTCTACAAAAAATCCTGAAAAAAATGAAGGCTGAATAGACATACACACCCTCCCAAAATAATCCAAATGTCCACCGATATGAAAAACAGATGAATTACGGCTTCCATCGTGGAATATTCTTCAGCAGTGAAAACAAACTATAGCCACAGGTGCCAACTAGGATAAAGACAACCTTTTAAACACGCTTAAAGTGAACTGACTAGGCCGAATTCCTTGATTACAGGCATCTGCTCCAAAAGGGTACTGTTATTAATCCTGTGATGTAGAATGATAGTTAGCAACCCTGTTTCGGGGCACATCTAGAAAAAAGCAAAATAATGACTACACAATTTTAAATTCTTTGTAAATTATAACTATTACTATGAAAATTCTAAAAATGTGAAAATCTTCCCAACTGTTATTGGACACGCTTCAAAATAAATACCCTGGCATTGCTTGCCACACCCACAGTTGTGCCAAAATAAATGAAAATATAGCCCAAGGTAGTAGAACTGAAACCTGAAGATGTACGAGCCGTCCCTGTCTCGCTATCTATACATCGGGTAGAAATTTAAGAGCAGGTAGTGACACTGCAATGCAAGGCTCAAACCAACTGGGTATTTGGAAACTTCTATGCAAAGTGGCATTTTCGGTTTTTAAACACGGTGTTATTTGTACTTCAAACAGGTAACTTTTTGATTCCCTTGGAAAAAATATACCCATAAACCTGGTCTAAAAAAAAAAAAATACGGGAGTGGGTATGAGAGAGAGTAGCTTAGAAATTTTAAAAGTATCAGCAGGGAGCAGTGGCTCATGCCTGTCATCCCAGCACTTTGAGAGGCAGGCCCAAGGGGCCTTTGAGGACACCGGTCTCCTCTGCTGCCTGCCTGCTGGACTGACCCCCCAGGACATTCACTGGGTTTCCACCCCTGTCTCATTCAACATCCCAAGGGTGGTCTTCATCCTCGTCTGGGGCTTAGCTCTGCCCCAATTTCCTAAATCTCTGCCTTCAGAGCCTGAAAACACCCACGCCCAGGGTCACCCTAAGTCCACGTTTACCCCAGAGAGTCCCAATTTTATGTTTTCCAGGCATCGCCTTAGTGATAATTTATCCTGTAAATTCCAACTGCCTTCACACCTCACCCCTGCTGTCTCCCAGCAGAACCCACTCAGATGCACATGCCCCAGACCCACATCCAGGTCTGTACATGCTGCCCTGCTCTACCCATGTGGGGACCACCTCTCTTTCTTGAGGAATCAGCTGGCGATCATCTCCTTGTGGAGGGCTGCCCTGACTTCCAACTCTCTCCAGCAAAGGCAGAAGCCGTCCTCGGTAACTTCCTCAAAACTCAGGCCAAGTATGAAGATGGCGCAGATGCTAGCTGTGCCTGGGATGCCATGGGCAGGGTCCCCAGATGCTCTGCACATGGCCCGGGGCACCGCCTGAACACAGCAAGTGCTGAAGAAATAAAACTGACATGCGATGACCTCTGATAGGGCCTCCTTCACCATCCACATCTGTCTCCCCTCTGGACAGTAAAATCCACAAGACACGGAGGGCTTGTCTCACTCATCTTCAAACTCCCAGGGTCACCCTGGCAGGTAAAGGGGACTCAAATGTCTTCTGAAGGAAGCAGCTGGTTAGCTGCCAAGTTGAAGGGCCTCTGAAATTCAGAGCTCTGCAAAGGAGTCCAGCACACTTTATTATGAATGACTCCAACCACGGCAGAAGTGGCCGTGGAACCAGTGCTAACCAATTCAGGGTTTGTTCACTGTTTCTCAGTTCATTATCACAACGCATTCTCACAGAGCAGCTGCGCACAGATCCTCAGACATCTACACAGAGTGGGACGATGGCGCCAAGTCACGTCAACGTCCTGTTGCAGACTGGGAGACAGCAGTCAGACACGGACCCAGGCAGAGCACAGACCTCGCGTTAAATCGGCTCCGTGTAAACAGCACTCCCTGCCAGGCCCTTTCCTATCTGCACAGCTTCTACAAATTCAACTCTCGCACCTGACACCTAAGAATACTGCACACCCCCATGTGAATCCCCTACTCACCTCCCAAAATGACCCGCCATGGCCGAGTACAAAAAATTTCAACATAAGGGAACTGGAGGGCATGTGGGGCTTTCTCGAGTCCCTGCTGCCTCCTGATGGGAGGGCCCAATGCTTCACACCACTAGTGAAGGGCGGGTCTCTTTGGCCCCCCGGCTTTGACCTGGAGCTTAAATCAGCATTAACTAATTTCACTTTCCAGGACCGACTTCAAAGGCCTGTAAAGCCAGAGAAGGGAGAGGAGATGGAATACGCCCTCACCTCAGATCTGCTGCAAGCACACACTTCTCAGATGCGTCCCAAGGTGCACAGCATGTCCGATGCCTGTTTCACATCCACCGACCTGCAGGTCTTCTATGTGGCATCAGCCTCCTGGGCACTGGGAACAAGAGGTATAATGGCAAGTCCCTTCTGCAGCAAAGCTGAGGCAAAGGGACCCAACACATTGGAACTGACCTTTTTCTGACAGTATCAAAACAGAAGGAAAATACTGTACAGTCAACTCCCCCTCACGCAGGTTTATTTACCTGTGACTCAGAGGCCATGACAGAGAACTTCAGGTTCTTACCGATTCCTATTTTCCCCATCCAGGAAGCCTTTGTTTTTAATATCGTACGAACTTGCCATTTTGTAGGCCAAAAACAGCAAATATTGGCAGTTTCCTACAGTTCAACTGAATAAAATATGATCATGGCCTTTTGTGAAACCATGAAGAAAAGGTGGATATCTCAATATGTGTTTCCAGACTGGCTTTGTTCCTGAAGCGGTAACTCTGTTCACTCAGGATATTAGACACTGAAGAATAAACATCAATATCCCACCAAGAAAACAAAAGGAATGAAATAATTTTGCATCCACCTTGGAACCTTTTTAGGACAAGGCAGGACACAAACTTCTAAAAAGCTGCAATTGTCCCTCTGTATACACAGGGACATGGATTCCAGAACATGCCCCGAGTTTACCCAAATCTACGTATCCACAGGACCCCACGGCCACCCTATGGAACCACATGTAGGAAACGTCGGCCCTCCACAAAGCCAGGTTTTTTCAATAAGGGTTTGGTTGGAAAAAAAATTAACATAAGTGATCCTTCGAAGCTCAAAACCCATGTTGTTCAGGGTCAACTGCATTTATTACTTGTGTCATATCTGAGGCCTGAAAGCCATCATTCTCGATACCTTAATGTGATGGTTAACAAACTAACTGTTCCGATTAGAAAGAGGAAAAAGCTTATTTTTAAGCTGACAATGAGAGTGGATGCGGCTACGGTGAACGGAGAACAGACCTAAGCCAGCACCAAGGCTGGGGTGACTGCCTGTGCTCAGACCCACCAGGGCCTGTTCTTCCATCTCCCTCTGCTGAAAGGGATAACCTCCTTCTCCCCCACGACTAAAGGGCCTTTTTAAAATATTCACATGAGAAGTGCTATGAAAAGCTGAAAGGTCACAGATAACATTTTTAAAAATAAATATTAACGTAAGCATTTAATTTTCGTATAAGGAGTAAGGAAAGGATCCAGTTTCAGCTTTCTACTTATGGCTAGCCAATTTTCCCAGCACCATTTATTAAATAGGGAATCCTTTCCCCATTTCTTGTTTCTCTCAGGTTTGTCAAAGATCAGATGGCTGTAGATGTGTGGTATTATTTCTGAGGACTCTGTTCTGTTCCATTGGTCTATATCTCTGTTTTGGTACCAGTACCCTGGTGTTTTGGTTACTGTAGCCTTGTAGTAGAGTTTGAAGTCAGGTAGCGTGATGCCTCCAGCTTTGTTCTTTTGACTTAGGATTGTCTTGGAGATGCGGGCTCTTTTTTGGTTCCATATGAACTTTAAAGCAGTTTTTTCATACGAAAATTAATTCAAGATGGATTAGAGACTTAAATGTTAGACCTAATACCATAAAAATCCTAGAGGAAAACCTAGGTAGTACCATTCAGGACATAGGCATGGGCAAAGATTTCATGTCTAAAACACCAAAAGCAACAGCAGCAAAAGCCAAAATTGACAAATGGGATCTCATTAAACTAAAGAGCTTCTGCACAGCAAAAGAAACTACCATCAGAGTGAACAGGCAACCTACAGAGTGGGAGAAAATTTTTGCAATCTACTCATCTGACAAAGGGCTAATATCCAGAACCTACAAAGAACTCAAACAAATTTACAAGAAAAAAACAAACAACCCCATCAAAAAGTGGGCAAAGGATATGAACAGACATTTCTCAAAAGAAGACATTCATACAGCCAACAGACACATGAAAAAATGCTCATCATCACTGGCCATCAGAGAAATGCAAATCAAAACCACAATGAGATACCATCTCACACCAGTTAGAATGGCGATCATTAAAAAGTCAGGAAACAACAGGTGCTGGAGAGGATGTGGAGAAATAGGAACACTTTTACACTGTTGGTGGGATTGTAAACTAGTTCAACCATTATGGAAAACAGTATGGCGATTCCTCAAGGATCTAGAACTAGATGTACCATATGACCCAGCCATCCCATTACTGGGTATATACCCAAAGGATTATAAATCATGCTGCTATAAAGACACATGCACACGTATGTTTATTGCGGCACTATTCACAATAGCAAAGACTTGGAATCAACCCAAATGTCCATCAGTGACAGACTGGATTAAGAAAATGTGGTACATATACACCATGGAATACTATGCAGCCATCAAAAAGGATGAGTTTGTGTCCTTTGTGGGGACATGGATGCAGCTGGAAACCATCCTTCTTAGCAAACTATCACAAGAAGAGAAAACCAAACACCGCATGTTCTCACTCATAGGTGGGAACTGAACAATGAGATCACTTGGACTCGGGAAGGGGAACATCACACACCGGGGCCTATCATGGGGAGGGGGGAGGGGGGAGGGATTGCATTGGGAGTTATACCTGATGTAAATGACGAGTTGATGGGTGCTGACGAGTTGATGGGTGCAGCACACCAACAAGGCACAAGTATACATATGTAACAAACCTGCACGTTATGCACATGTACCCTAGAACTTAAAGTATAATAATAATAAATTTAAAAAAAAAAACACGTAAGCATTTAACAAGCCCATTACGATTTAAAGGAAAAAAAAAAAAAACGGTATTAAGTTCCTGGGTGCAGGGGCTCATGGCCGTAATCCCAGCACTTTGGGTGGCCGAGGTGGGTGCATCACCTGAGGTCAAGAGTTTAAGACCAGCCTGGCCAACATGGTGAAACCCCTTCTCTAACGAAAATACGAAAATTAGCCAGGCATGGTGGCGGAAGCCTGTAGCCCCAGTTACTTGGGAGGCTGAGGGAGGAGAATCACTTGAACCCGGGAGGGAGAGTTTGCAATGAGCCAAGATCATGCCATTGCACGTCAGCCTGGGCGTTGAGTGTGAAACTCCATCCCAAAAAGAAAAAAAAATATAAAGTTTTCCTTCCAATGAACCTATCATTCAGCCACCGAGGTATCCTATAGCTACTTATTCAGCCATGAGATACACCACAGGCGATATAGGCGAACAGGACACAGTTCTTCCCTGAAAGAAGGCTGCACCCTCAACAGAAGGGAGGCACATACTCCGAATGGAATCGGCATAGGGAACAGATGCTGCTGCAGGTGAAACTGGCTGCACAGAGCACCCACTCAAGTGTCTGAGAAACAAGGAGCCGTTGGTGCCATCACCTTCCATACTTGAGCTGGGGCAGTGGGGAGCCTGTCATCACCAAGGACAAAAAGCCCCAGAACCACACAACGAGCTTACAAACTCACCGAGGCGATGACTGAGCAATGTGTGTGGAGTGATGCGAACACGCAGATGTCAGGGCCACGCGCGGCGTTGGTTTTGTGCATCAACCTGAGCGTGCCCGGGGTGCCCAGATGGCTGGTTCTGCATTATTTCTGTGTGAGATGCATGTTTGCCTCTGGACTGAGTGGAGACCCATCCTCGCCGGTGTGGGGGGCACCACCCTATCCCCCCAGGGCCCGAGTAAAACAGCAAGGCGGGGAAAACTGGGTTCACTCCACCTGTCTGGCTGATGGGCCAGTGACATCCGTCTTCTGCAGCCCGTGCTTCTGGGTCTCAGCTCCTCAGACCCCGGTGGGATCTGCACCCTCCGCTTCTCAAGTCTTCAAGCCACACCCTCCCAGGACTCTAGCTTGCAGCCTGTGGGTCCTGGGGCTTCTTGGACTCTGTAGCCCCTGCAGCAAGCCTCGCCCTGGAGACACACGCACACCCGGCTGGCTGTCTCTCTGGAAGCCCTGACTAAAAGCCGCCCCTAAAAGTGGTCTTCAGAATTTTTTTCTAGCCCTAAGATCCCAGCGCCCCTCCTACAATTCTAGGCGGAAAGGTGAATGGAGACCAATGGACAGAGGTGTGTGCGAGGACACGCCAGGCAGCAGCACTGGGCAGGAGGGCACTAACGCTCACTAAGCAAAGAATCAATGTTGCTTGCCACAAAAATGAGAGCAGTAAAGATTTCTTCAAACAGAAATGAGTTTGTATCATGATTTGCTCTTAATACATAAGAAAGCATAAAAGTAGGCCTATTAACAATTACATAAGTCTTTAGAGGCCCTTGAACTACTTCTGCCCCGAGTCCTTCCCTTGCTATTGATGGAAATATGGGAGAAACCAGGAGGTCTGAGCGTGGACCTGGCCGGGCTCCCAGGGGCCGAGGAAAGCACCCATCTGTCCAGTCTTCCCTCCACCCCGCGGGGTTCCCTCTTACCCAGACTCTTGGGCTGACGCGGCTCATGCACTCAACAGCGCCATCATTAAACGTTTAGCTTCGCATCACGAGGGCCTCCTCTGGCCTCTTCTGACCACTCCTGAACCTCCAGTCAGCATTAGTCTGCAGGACACGCGTGGACAAAGTTGATGGATCACGGCCTCCAACGAGGAAGGTGCCAGGCAAGGAGTCGGAGAGCCGGGGATGGAGCAGCCCTCACCCAGGGAGGCGAAGGCCAACAGCGGCCACCACCGAGGACCTCCCTTCCCACCCTGAGGGCAGCTCACCCAGGGAAGCGAAGGCTGACGCCGGCCACCACTGAGGGCCTCGAGGGCTCTCCCCACCCCGAAGGCGGCTGCGATCACATTTTCCCATCGCACCAAGAGACCCCTGTATTGAGCACAAACCTTTCCAACCTTCGAATCAATAAGGAATCACAACACAGACATTCCCTCAATCCAAATGGCCAGCCCACAAAACAGACATGCAATCATACACATTTCCTGTGGGAAAATCAGTCAGTCTCTGGGGCCTCGCGCCAGGGGTGGGGGAGCATCATGGGGAGACGCCCCAGCCCCAGCCTGGCTCCTCCCTCTATAGCTCCTTTTCCCTCCTCTTCCCCCCGCCCCTTCCCACCCCCCTTCTAGCCTCAGAGGCTCCTTCCTCAAATTCTTTCCCCTTGATGAAGTCATTCATGCCCAAAATACAAGGCAAAGTCATGGGGGCTCAAGAGAAAATCCATACCGTGGCTCGCGTTTTAGATTCTCATAAGTTTGAGAATAACCAAGCAAGAATCTTTGGCATCTGAATGGTCTGAAGGATTCTGAGCTCAATGTCCTGCACTGGCCCGGAGTGGATCATGGGTGTCTCGGACATCTTCACAACTCTACACCAGTTATTTTGAAACACACCAGCAGAATAGAACCATGTGAATAGCTGCTTCTCAGTTAAAAGTAGGAAAAGACTCCAAAAGCTGCCCTCAAGGAACATCCTTCCCATGAGGAGTTTTCTGCATCGGGCCCTTCAGGCACAGGCAAGGCCCCCGGGCCCAACTCCCTCATCCCTGCGTCATAAAGCAGCAAAGGCAGTGGGGAATAAAGCAAGTGAAGGAGTCAGTCCCGCACAAAACGGGCTCCAGAAGCCACAGCTACTCTCCCAGTGTGGGAGCCAAGTTCAGAGACCTGGAAACACCAGCATTCCCAGGGAGGAGGGCAGAACAATGCCATTTCCCCCTAGTTTAGGGAGACACCACCCCACGTCCTCTGGCCTTAAAAGAGGAGAGACTTCACATAAATGATTTCAATGACTCCACCACACACAGAAAGTGGGCTGAGGGCTAACACTATCATATAAATGCCTGGCAAAAACACACTAAATGAACACACAGATAAGCAAGGTTCTCCTGTTATCCACCAAATATTCAGAAACAAATCCAGTAAGCAATCTCTTTGCAATCAAAAGACCAATTCAGAGGTGCAGATTAAAAATAAACATACAACTGAACCCTTAATACACCAAGAACCAATTTCCACGGAAGTGTTATCACATCACCACCTCCCAGCTGAAGGAAGCAGCACTGGCCACTGACCAGCTGTTCACTCGTGGATCAGTGAACGAAAGGCAGTGCTGTCCAGGACAATGATGAGATGTTAACCTGAAAAGGGCAAAATTGCAGAGGCTGGAGGGACCTTCCAGGTAACCCGTCCCCCTCAGTGGACAGAGGACCCCCGTGGGACCACAGAGCCCAGAGCTCCAGTGTGTTCGGGGCAAGGACTCAACTGCAACCCTGATGATGTCCGAACGCCTTCTGCCCTTCTGTGTCTCTGCCCCACTAACAGGGAATCCGTGAATGCTAAGGAAATGTAACGCATTTTACAATACATGTAGATTTTTACCAAATTAAAGATAAACAGTGACAAACTTTGAGAATTAACTAAAATATAGTTCAGTGAATGCCCAAACTCAAAGCTAGTCTCCAAGAGGTGATAAGCTGTGTGTGGTGGTTAACGCCTGTAAATCCCAGCAGTTGGGGAGGCTGAGGCAGGAGAATCACTTGAGCCTAGAAAGTTGGGGTTGCAGTGAGCTGTCATTGCACTACTGCACCCAGCCTGAGAAACAGAGTGAGACTGTCAAAAACAAACAAACAAAAACAAATTAAAGGAGTTCAAATGAACTCGCTCATACCCTTTAAATTTTCATTTGGGTACATGGGGTGATCTAGTTCCTTTTTCCCTTGCAATACATGAATAATCTAATAATTAAATATAATCTAACAATTACATGGGAAAATTTAATTATTTTCCCATTTCATTATTCCCTATCTCAGGGAAAAAGTTAAAAGTATTCCCTATTTCAGGGAAAAAGCTAAAAATCATTTTAAACCTTCCTTCCACAAAACAGTATACTCAGTCATCTCTATCTGCTTGATCATGTGGAATTCAGCTTCACAAGTCTACAATACGGTTTTTGTTAAACAGCGTTTATGTAGACAGGCGAGAGAAAGAAACACTTGGTCTATGTAGAAGCAGCAGAAGACACGTTTTAACAGAAAAGGGAGAAGATACCACCGTGTGAATCTGGAAATTCTGTCGTCATCTTGTCCACACACACAGAAAACACCCAAGCACGTGCCTAGTGTCCAACAGGAGCACAGAAAGGACAGGGTTCCTCCAGTTGTTTAATGACCAGCCCCACTTGTCACCGCCACATAACAAAATCCGCACGGCAACTTCAGCACGTTTCATTCACGATTCCACGGAAATCAGGCTGAAGAACATACAGATGTTTTGCCCACATTTAAAAATCCAAGTGTGGGACTCATAGAAATAAAACACATTATGGGTTCACTTCACTTTTCCAAATTTTTACTTGGAGAAACCTATAAAGTTCTTGTCAGTTACATCCTTAAGTTTTTCACTAATTTTTAAATGCGAAGGTCAGGCAAGACTTGTAAAGAGGTACACACATACGGCCCGGCGTGGTGGCTCACACCTATAATCCCAGCACTTTGGGAGGCCGAGGTGGGCAGATCACGAGGTCAGGAAACCGAGACCATCCTGGCTAACACGGTGAAACCCCCTCTCTATTAAAAATACAAACAATTAGCCAGGCGTGGTGGCGGGTGCCTGTAGTTCCAGCTACTTGGGAGGCTGAGGCTGGAGAATTGCATGAACCCGGGAGGCAGAGCTTGCAGTGAGCTGAGATCTCACCACCGCACTCCAGCCTGGGTGACAGAGGGAAACTGTCTCAAAAAAAAAAAAAAAAAAAAAGGAGGTACACACATACATGCCATGTTCTTCTCTCAAAGAGACGGGCCCTTTTTTAAGATTCCAGAAGTAAATGTGGTTGTCATCCTGCTTTTGAGAGGATGGGCTGTGTTTTAAGCATGAACAGACTTTCCTGCATGCACCAAGGATGCACCATGGGGGCAGTGCTGCCGCCGCCTCCCCAGTCTCTGCTCAGGGTGGGGCAAGGGGAGCTCCGTTGTCTCCCGTATACACCGTCAACAGGCCAGGTGCTCAGGAGGCGGCTTCCAGGACTCGCTGTAGGCATTCGTCAGCAGGGCAGGCAGTGCCTCGTGCTGGTGGGCATCCAGCAGTAAGGGGGTCTTGCACTTCACTCCCTGGGCCCAGCCGCAGACAGAGGGGAAAGAGACACCTGTATCGTAACTCATGTGTATTTATAGACACACAGAGACTCTGCAGTGCAAGGTGCAGAACTAGAAGGAATCATGGAAATAAGAGGGAAGACATTTGGTTACGACTGGCAGAGCCACCTCAAGCCTCAGCACTTCCTGCCGGAGCCCTCACTGACCAGACTCCTCCAGGGTCACTGCCACTGCCTTGCCCAGCTCATGACAGGGCAGACAGTGACAGAGCCTCAGAACAACCTCCCACTCCTTCCTCACCAGCCCAGGGGATGAGCTGTTCATGAGTGTCCCAAAGCCTGAATGCGGGAACACAGAGGTGACTGAGCAGAAAGGGGGACAGCCACAATGGCCGCCGGTGTGCAGATATTGCGGGGCACCCCAGCAGCCCTTTCCGTCTTAAAGAGGATGGCCACGGGTGTGCTGATGCTCCCGCGTGACCCAGCCGTCCTCTCCACCTTATAGGGGAATGGCCACGGGTGTGCGGATATTCCCGGGTGCCCCAGAGCCCTTTTCACCTTAAGGAGATTTTCATAGTCTCATATCAGTCTCCAAACTATTCAGTGAGGTTGGAGGAGTATCACTGTGGACCAACACTGATTGGCACCAAGTAAGGGCGATTTTATAACCATGTCTCAACCATGAAACAATCAGGTCTTTGGCCATCTGGTCTAAGCTTTTTCTGTAACAAAGTTGGATAATTTAGTTGAACTTTGATTTTCCAAAGCTTGTTACAGAAACCACATCTTCCTAGGTGTGGCTCTGTGGTGTCACGTGCACACTTCAGTAGCCAGGCTTGCCAAGACTCACGGCACGTTACATGTTCACCTGAGAAGGCTGCTGAATCATTGAGGGCTCTGGCGTGCTCTGAAATGAATTTGCCACTTCAGCCTACACTCTACTCCCTTGCTTGGTTAAAGAAACCCAAAAAGCAGAATTTGTTTTGGCCAATCGCCTGCTGACCCAACTGCAGAGGTTTTAATTAGAGTACTTTCATTGCATCATAGAAAGCAAAGTCATATAGATCAACTCATTATTACCACTCCAAAGGTTTAGTAAATCTCCAGATAATCAGGCAAACATTTTAAGAAGCTACATTAAGGTTTACAATACTCAATATTTAAAACTACATCCATGCTTCAAAAAACCACCATTCCCATTTTAGATGGCCAAATGCATATGAGAAAGAAAGAAACGTGCTGAGCGCATTTTTTGGGTAATCTTATGGAGAAACTGCCACTTTAAAAATGGCTCTAGTTCCTGGCTCCAGATGGGTGTGGTGGGTTGCCTCACTCAATTTCAACTCCACCTGAAGCTGGGACACTAGAAATCCATTCCCACACTCCAGGGCACCAGAAATCCCACTTCTGGAAACAGCCAGGAATGCAGACCTGTAGCAGAGAATTCTTTCCTGCCCACCCTAACTGTCCTCCGTGGAAGGCGACAGTCAAAGACAAGTCCACCCCCCTAGTCGCAACTGCACCACGAAGAACCATTTCAAGGTGGGAAGTGATTGATCAGTGGGAACAGGCAGTTTAGCTAATCACTTATAAGGCTGAGAAGTGGGGTTTGAAGGCCTGTATCTGGTCTTGTCCTCGGTAAATGGTCATCCGCCAGTCAGCCTAAGCCACATGGGAAGGGGCTTCTTGTAGTAAAAGTGGGGGCGCAGTTGTGGGGAGGGGGAATGTCTTAACAATCACTGTTTTACAGGATCACAGGGCTCAGGCAATGTTCAGTATTGTCACACACCAAGGTTTTTACAGTCTGAAGAAAACTACAGTCCTAAGGTGTCAGTTCTCAAAGCCCTTAAGTTCCTCCTGCAAAGATTCCCAGAGTCTCCACTTCTTGCACCGAACCCCAACTTGCACAGGCACCTGCGTCTTCCTCCTGCAGCAAATGCAGATAAGAAGCTGTGGCTCTGCTGCAGTAATGATGCCATGCAGCCCTAACACCACAGCAGAGCAATGGCTCTGGCCTGAATGTCCCCAAAACCTCATGCTGAAACCATCTCCGACGGGATACATTAAGAGGTGGGGCCTTTGGGAAGTCCTGCTCTCAGGACTGGGGTTGGTGTCCTTGTTGGGAGGCCTAGAGGAGCCCTCCTGCTCCTCCACCACGTGAGTTCTGACGAGACGACCGCTGCCACGCAACACCTGTTGAGATGCTGCCGTCTGTGAGCCACAGGCCCTGGGGCACCAGATGTGCAGGTGCCTTGACCTTGGACTGCCTTGACCTTGGACTTTCCAGCTTCCAGAGCTGTGAGCAATAAATGTCTCTTTACAAATCACCCAATCGACAGCAGCCGGACAGAGACAGTAATGTCACAACATGAGTCACTTTCTCAGTGGGCCAGAGGACTCCCCATGAGCCACCACTGTAAAGCAAGAACTCCCTGGAGGATGGAAAGGGGTTCACAAGGAATTCTACCCAGCACCAGGGTGTCTGTCCTTTCTTGCAGGAAGACAGCTGAGCCATGGCAGGAAACTACAGGGTGGGTGGGGCTGGACAGTAATGTGTCACCTGCTCATCTAAGCCTCAGTCTCCTGCCTCTCATCACGACAGTGGGGGTAACACCCCCTCACCTGAGCTGTTGGGGGAGGTAAGAGTGCTGGGTGGTTAACAATTGTTAGTTCCACAGAAATAAGGCAAAGAATCTGCCCCATGTCTTATAAAACCAAATCAGCCCAGGAATTCCACATCACTACTAATTTGCATGGGAAAATGCCAGATTCTCCTAAGTTCTGGCATGTCATTTGTATTAATAAAGTTTGCAGAGTTTTCACATACTAAGTATATAAAACAGGAAAATAAATCATGCAATTTGGAGGCTGAAGCAGGAGACTCACTTGAGCACAGGCGGCGGAGGTTGCAGTGAGCCGAGGCCTCGCCACTGTACTCCAGTCTAGGTGACAGAACGAGACTCCATCTCAAAAAATAAAAAAAAAAAAGATTTTGCTGCTTCATACTAGTAAAGTGGGCAGACTCTACATGCCAACTCTTATTCAAAGGTCGCCTAACACTGACTCAGGAACTCTGGCCCTGATGTGCTTGGAGTTTTAATCCTAACAGTGTTAAAGACCACTCCCCCAGGAGCTCTGAACAAGTACTCCAGGTATACGCTGAACAAGACCACACACTCTGACCGAAATCTAACTTCCCAGACCCAAACTACAGAACCACAGAAGACGCTGCTTCTGTCCAACTTTGTGTTCTGCCATCGTTTGTGTCCATTATTTCCTACAAACCATCTCATTAGAATTTAGGGCACACAAAAGGCCAATACAACAGGGTTACTTTTCAAAGGTTTGGAGGTGAAGAACAGATACAATGCATTAGCTTCCTATTGCTGCTGCAACAAACTACCACAAATGCAAACCTCCTCTCAGCCCTGGAAGTCAGGAGTCCCAGGCCTGAAGTCAAGGGGTCAGTAGCTTGTATTCCTGCCTGGAGTCTCCCAATTCATAGAAGCCACCATGCAGCTTGGCTCACAGCCCCACACCCCTCCTACCACTGCCCCGGCCTCAGCCCTGCACCCCTCCGGACCCTGCCCCTGCCCCACACTCGCCCTCACCCCCACAGCCCTCTGGCCTCTATCTCGTCCTCAGGTCTCCTCCTCTGAGGCAGACCCTCGTACTGCCTTCTCAAAAGGCACATGTGAAGACACTGGACCCACCTGGACAACCCAGGGTCCTCCCCCATCTCACTGTCCGTTACACTCACATCTGCAAAGCCTCTTTTGCCATGGAAACTTCATTATACTAACAATCATTTAACAAGTCCATTCTAATGATGTGAAAATTGGCATTGTTTTCCTCCTAATGAACAGATCAGTCACCCTTGTAACCTATAAATATTTGACTATTAAATATACAATACTGTAGGAGACAGAGATGAGGAAGACGGTTCCTCCCTGAAAGACGACTCGACCCTAGACAGAGGGATAAACATTCTGAACAGAATCAACATAACTCAACATTTGAGTCGGAGAGGTCAAGCAATAAGACGTTCAAAGAAGCAACCAGAAAGTATGTACTGTGCCTGTAGTTCACATCTGCGCCTGGCGTCATGAGCACGAGCATGCGGACACGCACACAGGGCCCAAGTGTAAGATCAAATATAAGGAGCTTTCCACTGTAGTATTTAACTAGATCTTATGACAAAATAGCCTCCTGATTTTTATCCAAAAAGTTCTCTGTAATTAAGGAAATTAATTTTCCCCTAAAAGGCATTTCTCTAGCTATCATTCCATATAAACTAAATGGGCATATTAAAGAAAAAAGACAAATGTTTGACTTCGGGGGTTTGCCTACGACTTGAATAAGCATGATTTTCTTCTGGCCAAGCAGGGAGCAGCTGGACCAGACTGGAGGGAAGGAAGAACAAATTTCCACTCTGACCTCAGTTGGGCACCAGAGTCTTCCCTGTCAGAATGTGGGTGTGGTGCTTCCCACACACCAGCCTCTGAGGAAACTCAGCCCAAGGGTGTGGGAAAAGGCTGTCTACTTCTGAAAAATCTACAAAGTGCAGACACATCAAAAGCTTCAGAAGACTGTAAGCGGCCAAGGAGACCACTACACCCTTGGAGTTTACAGAAAATGGTCAGCATCACACGTGCCTGAGGTCCAGGGTCAGCTCCCGGCTGCCGCGACGCCGTGAACGCAGCCCTGGCTTCCCCTCTGATGCAGAGAGCTGGTCACTCTGCCGGCAGCACTCAGAGCTCAGAACATTCTAGAGGAAAGCAACGTGTTCCTTTGAAAATGGGGAACCGGGGCAGCACAACTGAAGCTCTACGACTGTCTCAACTACTGGGTTTCGGGGTAGCATTAGGAAATCGTGAGAATCCAAATCTCAATTTCATACAGATTCCAGATTCACTGCAGGTTCCAGAATTTCCTGAGACATTCTTCCAGTTTATCACTCAGGATTCCCTTGCCAAAGCTAATAAAGTCTACATTCCTTACGGAAAACCCACCATAAGCACCACCACAAATAAGATCAACTGACTGACGCCCGCCCTTCGCACCAAACACAGAAACTGTTACTCACACAAGACTGTGCTGGAGGCAACTCTCAGCTGAAGCCGAATCCGTGAGACTTCATTATCCCCCATTTTGGATCGAGTGTGAAGACTGTCAGCAAACCAGGGCCCCAGTGTAAAGCAGAGAACAGATCCTCTGATGCCTGCCTGAACATTTCCTTCCCACCTCTGTCTTGGATATTGAACACCCTCAGAGCTACTGAGTCACCCACATTTGCAGGTCATTTATCCAGCCACCAGGATAACACAATTATGCGATAAAAATGCCTTCTCAGGGCTTTGTCATACTCAACAAAGAAGCTCAGAAGGCTAGGTAAGCGCAAGAAAGGGGGAAGCGTCCTCCAAACAGACAAAAACCAAGGAAAACCGTGCAGAGACTCGAGAGAGAGAGCAGAAACACAGCCCGCTGTAGCCTTTCAGGTCCTGCTGGCCGCAGCCCTGCGTTAGGTGGCACCATTTCCACAGATGCATCCTGCTGGGCCCACTTGAAGGTCCCGCTTGCGAGACACTCACCCCCACTTCCAGCTCCTGCAAGACCCGCTGCAGCCCCACTCCATCCTGGGGGCCGACTGTGCAAGTCTTCCCGGCGAGACCCCTCAGAGCCTACTCAGTGTCTGAGACTGGGAAGCACCAAGGATCCAGAAAGGCACAATCCCGTTCTCCTCGTGCTGCTTTCTGGGTTCCAAGTTGTCTAACGAGTCCTGCATAAACCCCGGGCTGGGGAGCCAGCCAGGGCCCAGCAGCACCCAGCTCATGCGCTCCACTCACCCCACAGAGGCCCCAGCACGCTCTGTCCGCGGGGCAAGACACCAGAAACAGCCACAGTTCAGGGTTCTGCCACCCGCCCCGCTGCCGTCATTACCTCCTGGGATCTGAATTCTCATTGGTTGGAAAGGTGATCCCACAGCTCCGCTGCCTTAATTACCTGCTGGGATCTGAAATTGTATTGGTTGGAAAGGGGATCTCATTGCTCAAGCACTCCCTGCTGCCTCCTTGCAAACAACATAAAAAATCCAAAACCCCTTGTAAAGAACGTTTACTATAACCTCAAAACAAGACACATCCCGAGACCAAGGAAGATACACACGCACATCTGACAGCTGGTGGACGTCAGTGACCGACGCCACGGCTTCCGTGTGGCGTGTGAAGCAGGAGGCCTGTCACGGTGACTCAGGCTGGGGTCTGAATGGGGGTCTTCCAAGCAACTAGGCAACCAGGACGCACACCCCAAAACCCAAGTCCCCGCACTCATGTACCTGGCAGAAATGCTGCGTGGCCATCGACACCAGTTGTGAACCAAGACCGATCTGTGTCCTGTGGCCCTCACAACGTCCGTACATGCCTGGGCCCAGCAGAGGCCCGCACGGCACCCTGCTCGCCTCCAGTGGGGCTCTCTCCTGCCAAAGGGGATGGCCCTGAAGTCCATTGAGATTTCCAAAGCTCTACAAAGTCGTGCTTCCTCCTGCTTGTTCAGAAGGCCTAAAGCCCTGAAGACACCAGTGAGAATTGACCTAGCCTCTTAAGGCAGCTCAAATACCTAAACACAGGAACGCTGGACCTCTCTGCCCTCGAGAGCAGCCGATAACACACTGGGCTAAGCAGAAGGTACAGATGTCACATCCAGAAGCCAGTGGCGCTCAAGATTGCATTCCAGGAGCCGCCCATGTGAGTCCCTCCAAGGCTTCCAAGTCCCACTTGATTGTTTTCATCGTATCTCTATAACATCAGAGACATTATATCTCACGGTATCTATGAGATCGTCTCCACTTTTATGAGCACATATGCTCCCTGACTTACCATGGGATGAAACTGTTCCAATAAACCCAGCGTAAGCTGAAAATATCCTAAATAGAAAGTGCATTTGACATCATAGTTTCAACTTACAACGGGTTCATCCAGAGGCAGCCCATCTTGGGCCAAACAATGCACTGAGTGTGACTAGTTCACACCATCACAAGGTTGAAAAAAAAAATCAGATATGTAACAATTGGGAGCCAGGGACCATCTGTATTGGGGCTCCTGTCTTCAGAGACAACAGAAACCTCTTCTTAGACAAGAATCACAATTTATAATCCTCAAAATGTTAAACTTAGTTTAACAATCTAGACGTTCAAACAAAGCCAAAGTAGGCCCACAAGGCCGTTTGTGCCCTTCACTAAGACGCACGACTCTGTAATAACCCTCACCACAGCCCCTCAGGGTGGGTCCCAGAGGCAGTTGAGGCTTGTGGCTACGGACACTAACGAAACCAAAATCAGAGTACGCAGGTGCAGTCAAGTCATATGACTTCTCCACTAGCATATGCACAAATGTTCATCAGCAAATCTCATCTTCGCTTTACCTCCCTCCCATGACCTAAAAAGGAGTCCACCACACACACCCATACACACACACACCACTTCAAAAACATAATTAGTACTTGCATTCAATTCTGGGCATTCGGAATAGACCTAATGGGTGATTAAATCTCTCCTCCAACCCATTGCTTAGTCTTCTTAGAGGATGAAGGATTTTGCATAACACAAGTCAACATATAAAACATCTGCTATAGAAACAGACTTTCAAGTGGTCCTCATTAGAGTGATTCAACTAATATACAAAGGACCCAACACACAGCACAGTGTATATTAGAAGAATGATTAATTTGTTCCCCTAAAAATCCTAATATCTACACAGAAAAAATACCCAATACACATTTTATCATTCTTTACCAGTATAGTCATACAAAGGAGTATCACAAAAGCAAAAGAACAGATTTGGTTTGACTCACAGTTCTAAGTTTAATATAAAATTGCTAAAACCACCAAGACAAACATGACTATGAAATATTTAACGATCTTCACCTAAATTCAAGTCACCATTCAACCACCAATACCTCTGCTCTCCTTACGGGAACTTTCCAAAAGTAAATTCTGGAATTAACAGGACAAAATTTTCTGGTGATAGAAATTAGGAAGAAATTGGTTGAAGGCCGTTCCTTGGCTGTCAAACTTTTTCTCAATAATATTTTGTAAAATAAAAGCGTCAAACAGATCTTTACATTAACTTACAATCTATCAAGCAATACTGGAGCAAGCTTTAAATATTAGCCACATTCTGTCAGGGCTGACTAACATTAAATCAGTATCAGTCTCATGTCTTGTAGGATCCACAGCTCATCTTCTTAAAACCACTTAAGATTTCATAATTAACTCAATTAAACAATGTAAGTCATCTCCTTGATCTTTGACATGAAGGGGTCATTTTCCCCCAAAATAGTACCTCTTTCCTTGACATGATTTAATCTGTGGTTAGAGTATTTAACAGGATTTCTTTCCTTCTTAGAAAATAAAATATACACCTTTCCAATATGAAAAACTCTAACTGATGATGCCATAGCTTACCCAGGTCAAAAGCATTTTTTTTTTTTTTTTTGAGACGGAGTCTCGCTCTGTCGCCCAGCTCAGGCTGGAGTGCAGTGGCGCGATCTCGGCTCACTGCAAGCTCCGCCTCCCGGGTTCACGCCATTCTACTGCCTCAGCCTCCCGAGTAGCAGGGACTACAGGCGCCCACAACCGCGCCCGGCTAATTTTTTGTATTTTTAGTAGAGACAGGGTTTCACCGTGGTCTCGATCTCCTGACCTTGTGATCCGCCCGCCTCGGCCTCCCAAAGTGCTGGGATTACAGGCGTGAGCCACCGCGCGTTAAAAAAAGAACCTAACTGCATCTTTGGACCTTATGTGACGTAGTGTCCAGGGTCACTGGGACCCCTACTTGGCCAGTGTAGCTGGGTACCAATTAAAGACAGAAACCCTAGCATTCACTCAAAGCCCCTTCCCAGCTGTTCATCCTAGTGGAAGAAGCCATGAGTACAAACGAATGCGGCATTCTACGGAGGGCTTTGGGGATAGGCTGCTTGAGAACATCAAAGTGGCTCACGTCCCCCGAGTATAAAGCCAGTGACTGCTCTCAGCTTCCATCCACAGTAGCCAAGGTCTGGAATCACCTGAGTGCCCGTCAACAGGGGATGAAGGGAACGTGGCCCGAACACACACAGGAGCAATACTCCACCACACAGCGGAGAGCCCTGTCATCCGCGGCAGCATGGATGGAGTTGGAGGACATTACGTTAAGCAAACGAGTCAAGCAAGGAAACGGCGCATGTTCTCACTCATAAGCAGGAGCTGAGAGCAGATCTCATGGAGGCCAAAAGTAGGTGGTCAACAGGGCCCAGCAGAGCCCACTCATAAGTAGGATGGGCAGAGGCTGGTAATGTGCACAAACACACAGCCTAATGGGAACACGAGACCTACTATTGATAAATCAGCAGGGGGATGGCAGTGGGTCATCTACTGTGTATTTCAAAAGAGCTAGGAGAGAATAACTTAACATAACCAGCACAAGGAAAAGAAACTAAAGTGAAAGACATCCCAAGTACACAGATTTCGTCAATATAGGGGTGAATCAAGGTATCACATGCACTCTGAAAATATGTACGTATATTATGTATCAACAGAAACAAAAACCAATGACAGAACCATTTGCGAAGCACGTGCAGAAGAAGAATGGGAAGCCTGACATGGTGTGGCTGTGTGTCCCCACCCAAATCTCATGCTGAACTCTAACCCTATGTTGGAGGTGAGCCCTGGTGGGAGGTGATTGACTCAAGGGGGTGGTTTCTAATGGTTTAGCATAATCCCCCAAGTGCTGTCCTCATGATCGTTCTCCTGAGATCTGGTTGTTTGGAGGTGCATGGCACCTTCCCCTTCACTCTCTCTCCCCTTCCAGCCATGTGAAGACATGCCGGCCTCCCCTTCACCTTCCACTCTGATTGTAAGTTTCCCCAGATGTAGAAGCCTGTACAACCCACAGAACTGTATGCCGATTAAACATTTTTTTCCTTATCACCCAGCCTCAGATAGTTCTTTATAGCAGTGGAACAACAGTACAGCCCTCAGGACCAGCAATGTTTTCCTTCTACCCAGCGGCCAACAAGGTCCTACACCGTAGCTGGTTTTCCAAAGCTTTGCCAGAATGCTGAAGCTGTTTTGGGGATACTAACTTTCCCCATCTCTGGCAAACCAGATGGGGCATCCTATTTGCCTCTTACCACCTTTCTCAGAGAAACCCCACCTCTGAAACAGCCTCCACCAGGGGCCTCCTTCAGCAGCAACAAAGCTGAGTGTTCCTTGCACTTCCCTTCTTCTGAACAAGTAAACATCTTAAGCTTGTTTTTCCATCTTCCCAGCTCATTGAAAAAAAATCTTATGCTTTCTATTTTCCTGACACACACACATGGAAGAGAAGTGCCGTGAGGGCAGGGGCTCTTGTTTTCCCGGATCTGAGCCTGGCCCTCAAACACTAGCCGAATACTAACACGATATCCAGAGGCAGAAATGCAAATATCCATATGACTTCAAATACCCTAAGGACCTAACAGGCCGAGTGGCCCATGTAACTATGGTGTGCTGGGCCATTCAACTGGTGTCCAAATCCCTGTCCAATTGAGCTCTTTAATTTCGAGACTTTTCAGACAGCTGTTTTGTTGTTGTTGTTGTTCTGTTTTGTTTTTATTAAAGGGATATGTTACAATTATAATCAAGAATATCCCAGGCCGAGTGTGGTGGCTCTTGCCTGTAATCCCAGCACTTTGGGAGGCCAAGGTGAGCGAATCACCTGAGGTCAGGAGTTCAAGACCAGCCTGGCCAACATGTTGAAACCCCGTCTCTACTAATACAAAAATGAACCAGCCATGGTGGCAGGCACTTATAATCCCAGCTACTCAGGAGGCTGAGGCAGGAGAATGGCGTGAACCAAGAGGTGAGGCTGCAGTGAGCCAAGATCGTGCCACTGCATTCCAGCCTGGGCAACGCAGCAAGACTGTCTCAAAAAAATTAAAATAAACCAATACTCCCAGTTAGTTCTTCACCAATGTCAGATACATCAGTTTCAAGAAAAATATGAAAGCATGTTTTTATATTTCAGTGTTGAATTTAACCATATCTTTTAACCATACCTTTTAAGAAGATATGAAGATAGAACTTCCTCAAGGATTGGGGGAGAGAAAAGCAGTTAAGAAAATCTTAAAACCTCAGGAGAAAAACAAGTATGGGTTAAGACCTCAAGGCAAAACTTTTTCTTTGCACTTTGATTTCAAAAGAACAGAGATGCCCAAATTATGAACTCTCCCATCTGCATTTTATATTCGTCTGTGTCCTTTGAAAGGCTGGAGATGGGATCCCAGGTATTTACTTGGGATGCCAGAAGAGATGCAGCTTCACCCCCCCGACCTCCATGGTTTGCTTAGCCCCTTCACCAGTGGATCTCACCAACAGATGACACATCCACGCCTCATCCATGGCAGCACAGAAAACCACTTGGAAGACAGCCACTCCCACCAAGCTTCCTGACTTTGGTGTTTAAAATCTGCATCATTTAAAATCTGCATCTCATACGTGAGATTACACTCCTCCGAACAACGGCATTGCCACTGTCATTTCACCCAAAAGGGCTTTAGGAAGTGACACGCGGTCCAGACGCCAGAGGTCGCCGGCCGCCTTACTCTAGCCTAATTCCTTTGTGCCTGTATGGAGGCTTCACAGATACAGCCCATTAATGACTGTATGAGAAGCTCAGGGCATAGACGAACTCAGTGCTGAATTTTTTCCATTTATCACCCTTTGTTTTGTCCAGAAGACAGCTGAGAAAGGCGGGGGCAGATCATCTCCTCGAGTGTAATGACTCTAGCCACTTCTCTTCACCCCAGGTCACCACTCAGTCAACACCCTTTTGAGAAACCAAAGCAATTCTGTTCCCTTCACTCTGGGTTCCAAGCACTAAATTCCTCCGTTTTATCAATTAGATTATCAAGCAGCCGTTTGTAATCTGGACTGCAATCTGATACGAAATTTAAAGCTAATTTAAGTTGCGGTAATAGCTCCTATTCACATTATAGATAAGGCATGAATGAAAACTTTAATCTGTTCATAGGACCAACTTTGTAAACAAACCAATTATTCAAGCAATGATTGTCTTCAGTTAGATGCAAATTACTTTGCTCATAAAAGATTTTCCAGTAGGAATTTTTAAATCCATGGTCTGTCTTTTCTGAGCCTGTCTCTGCACCTTCCCCTGAGTGCACAGCAGGACTTCTCAGGGCATCCCATCAGCAGACCCACTGAAGAGAATAAGCCCGCAGCCCGCAGCCCGCAGCCCCCAGCCCAGGAATCAAGTCCGAGCCCCAGCAGTCCCTCGTCCAGCCGGGGCTTCCTCACCAGCACAGCACCCAGAGGTCTTCCAGGTTTAATGCCACGTGTGCGTGGAAAGTAGAGTGCTGGAAGGAACACAATAGACATTCAACAATGCAAATTCCCCCCTGGAACAGCCCAGCAATCCTCTACCTTCCCCAAAGTACCCATGCTAGGCAGGCGTAGAGTCCAATGGGGGTGCCTAGGAATCGGCATTTAACACTATTCTGATGAATAAAAGTTTGAGAGGTCGGCCAGCGAGAGGCTGTCGTGGCCTCCACTCATTTGCAGGCTCTGAAGAGACACAGATTGAGGTAACAGGCCAGACAGGACAGGACAAGGATGAGGAGGTGGAGGGCAAACTCCATGGACCACCATCTGCCCCGCCATCCCCACTGAGACTCCGTGATTTAAAGAGAGGCAAAGCCAGGGAGAAAAGATGCCCGCACCACACGAGCGACTGAGATTTCACCTAAAGCACGCAGCATGTGGCTGAGGGCCAAGGTTGGGCAAGCCAGGAGCACAGAACGGGGTTCACTGGCCCAGAGGTGTCTCCCACACCCACACCCCGTGCAGACCTCCCAAGCACTGCCTGTGTCTCCTGCCTGGTTTAGTTCCTCCCCGCCTTCTACTGTGTTGGTTTCTCAGCCGCCACCCACCACCACACAACCCTCTCTACAAGCGTGGTGGACTGAAAAGAGCGGGGGCGGGTAAGATCTGGGCTCTGGGGCCAACGTCCTGCCTGAGACATTAGTTCCAACCCACCTAGCTGTGATGTGAGCCCCCGAGATTTCTCAAATGTGAGATGGGAAGGTAACTGAACCCACTCACCAGGACGGCTGTGCAGACTGAGATTACATATAGCCACACCTCGGCAACCACCACACGTGGGACCCCAGTCGTGTTGCCCCTGATGGGAATCCCTCTATCTATGCCCCTTCTGCTACCAGAGCCAACTCCCAGCAGTAGCTGTGGAGGGTGCATCCTCTATTCCCACTCCACTCCCCTCCCATCGCTCCACGCCGTGACCTGCCACGCAGCGGCCACCAGCAAATCCGGCCCCACTGGATAACCGACCACCAGCCCCCCCCTCACTTTGGGGCGTCTTCCACTTGCAGTTCCGAAGCAGGCCGAGAAACCGCCCTCAAGGGCAGTCACCTGTTCCTTATTGCATGTAATGACCTGCCACGCAGGACCACCAGCAAACCCAGCTCCACCATCCAGGCTCCTGTGGATTAACCGAACCCCCACCCCCCACCTTGGAGCGTCTTCCACTTGCGGTTCTGAAGGGGGCCGAGAAACCGCTCTCAAGGGCACTCACCTGTTTCTTATTGCATGTAATGACCTGCCAAGCAGGGCCACCAGCAAACCCAGCTTCACCGTCCAGGTTCTGGTGGGTAACTGCCCCCGTCCCCCGCTTCCTCCTGGGGTGTCTGGGAGGCTCAGAAACTGCCCTCCACGGGCACTCACCTGTTCCTTATTGCACTAATACCTCAGTTACAGAAATCCACTTTGACTTTCCAGCACTGCAGTTGTGACAATTTAGCAATCCTGCTTGCAAGCTACAAGAGCTTGAGGTCACGTCCACCTCACCAGTATCCCAGAGACCCAGCACTATCCCACTGTGTTTAAAATTCCAAAATACTCCTTCAAAATGCTACTGGCATTTGCTTTGCACATAAAATGCTAACGACCTTCAAGTGAAACAAATATCTTCAACAGTTTGGTACAACGACATGTGAGTTACACATCTGCCAAGTTGTAAAGCCTCATGCATTTATAACATTTTAGGTACGGTCAAATGGTTCATTAATATAAATTATGAGAATCTCTAAGAAACAGGTTTTTTCTGGCATTAGATGACCAAAGGAAAACTGGGTTCTGGCTGGTTTGCGGGCCTGTAGAGGCAGACATATCTGCTGACACAACCAAGCTCCTTCCCACTGATGTGGCCTCATCCCAGGCCCCTCACCCGGATGCCTGCAGGCCCCTGGAGGAGCAAGCTGACCTGTCCACATTTCTCAAATGCACAGCTGTTGCTCACACTGCAGATAGAGTTCAAGGCACGAGCAGGCCACCATGCTAAAAATACCACGCAGCGTCCACGCCAGGTGACGGTGGTTTTCACTCCATCCCAAAGCCCCAGGTATGAGTTTACAGCCATGATTACCACATGGATTTTTAGACCCTCAAGACATACTTTGTTTCCTTTTATGCAACAAAGTTAAAAGACTATCACTCAGATATAGGCTCTGAAACTGTGGAATAATTATTTGGGAACAGAGCCTCTGCCAGATCAGGATTAGCACTTGGGACAACACCCCGTGACCTCGGTCCACACAAACCCATCCAGACCAGAAGCCTCCCGCACTGTAATTTCTGTGGATTTCTGTAAACGAGGTATTACTGCAATAAGGAATAGATGAGTGCCCTTGGAGGGCAGTTTCTGAGCCTCCCAACCACACGGCCACGTTCAGGCTGAAGCCGCACCACCTCCAGAAACACTGTCCCTCGCCGAGGTGTGCCTGGCTTCTCCCTTTTTCCAAAACAACAAAACCTGAAAAGGACAGGTCTGTGTAGAAAAACACAAACTACTTGCGATTCCTCTTCCCAGTTCAGGCTGTAGGAAGCTCGTCTCGGCCCTCACCGTGTTCTGACTGTGGCTTGGTTCCCATAAGAAATAAAGTCAGAATTCTAGTCCCTGTCTCGTGGGCAGTGTGGCAGGCATACATACCTTCAGTTATATGAGGAAAGGCGTGGCGAGCCCCCTTCCTTCAGTAAAACTGCACAGTTCCCAGAACCCTGATGCCATCTCCCTCACACCACTGTGAACACCTGGACAGAGCACATTTCAATGCGTGCACATTTGTGGGCTAGTTTTCTATTTCTCCACTAAATCACCCCAAATTTAGCGCCCTGAACTCTGACTTATTTTCTCACATTTCTGGAAGCTGGAGTCCAAAACATGTCCCACCATCTAACGTCGAAGTGGCAGCAGGGCTGGCTCTGGGGAAGCCACCGTCTCCTTGCCTTCCGCAGCCTCTAGAGGCTTCTGCATCCCCTGGTCCATATGGCACCCACTGTCTTCAGGACCCACAGCGGCTCTGACGGCCCCTCAACTGGAAGACGCAGAAACGTCAGGAGCCCGGGAATCTAGTGCTAAGGCCAAGCCTCCCCACCCTCCCAGCTCCTCACACACTCCCGTGTGAGCTAATATAGATTCCACTTTAACTAGTGTCACCTGTGTAAGGGGTAAGTGCCCAGCTGTGAACTGGTTAACCTCGCCCACACAAACCCCGAGAATAAACTCACAGGCCATGGACCACTCCACAAGCAATAAGTGACCACCTGCTCAGGGACCTCCATGCCCCAGCAGAGCCCTCCGGTACCTCCTTGTGAGCTCAGACTGGCAGCAGGGTTCTGCAGCGCCAGAGGGCCCTGGATAAAAAAGACAGCTCCCATATCGGGAGGCACCGCCCGCGGTTGGGTTCCCAGTACTTTAATAGCCCAGGTGGACAAGCCGTGGCGCATGCAACCCCATCACCAGAATAACGGCTGCACGTGGCGAGTGCACGGGTGGCCACCACTCAGCCCAGCTGGCCGCGCTAAGCACATCACCACCGTGACGCCCAATCAGATTGAACTGCTGGAACAGTCCCAGCATCGGCCCCCAAGAACATTCTGGATCACAATTCAGAGTAGTGATTGCGATCAGGGCCACATGTGGCTGAATGTTTTTACAGGACGACACGACAGCTGGACTGACGCCACAGCTGGATCTGGCTGGACTGAGAGCATTTCCCACTGGACATTCTTACAACACCATTTTATTTGCGCTTTATTAAACTTCTATGGCTTTTTTCTGCTTATCTACTTTATGGGAGTGTTTCTTGTTCTTCTGACTGCGGTGATACTTCAAGCTACAACTATCAATGTGTAAATTAGTTTGGAAGTCGCCTTATCATTAAACATTTCACAAGCAAGCAGTCAGAGGCACCTAACCCGGAGGCCTCTTTTCTTCTCTGAGCCAAAGCTACCTTGGACTCAAACAAAATGGCACATGGAGGGGGGCTGGATCTCCAGCGCCCATTCCTAGGGAGCCTCCTGGGGAGCAGATATGGAGGGAGAAGCCCTGGGTTATGGCACTGTCGTACTAAAGAAAAGTCTATTTGGGTAATGTAAGCACCAGACTTAAGAGATTAAGCAAACCATGAAAAGAAACTACTAACCACAGCTTCTCCAAAACAGAGCTAAACTCCCTTTAGTTTGAATTGGAAAAGCAGAAGTGATGATCAGGATACAAAAAAAAGAAAAAAAAAAAAAAGAAAAAAAAAAAGAAATGACACAGTATCTGAACACAGGAGAATAATCAAGGGCCACTGTCTCTTCCTGTGTCAGTGGGAGCCTCGCATCTAAGCTGGATTTAGAAGGTTGCTACTTTGGACTGAAAGGTATCCCCAACTCTAGTTTGTAAGCAAGTGGAGCAGAATGCTTCAATTATTTCAAGGTTTAGCGGTAAAGCTCTGCAACTCTTACAACCATTTTAATTGGTGTGAATTTTAAAGTGACTCAATCTGTTGGCTGGAGTATCTAACGGCTTAACCACGGGGTCACGTTGGAAAATTTTTCCAATTGCTTTTGTTTTTCCTACTGAAGATGCATTTGAACGTTCTTGTAGTTTGCAGTTGGCTGGTTCTGATGTTTGGTCCTGAGGAAGCCCAAGTATCCGTAGAGGAAGAATCTGAAACCTCAAGCCACTCGAGTGCTGTCTGGGCAGATGGAGACCCCAACCCGAGGGCCACTGACGGGCTCAGCATGGGCGCAGGGCCGCCCGATGCAACAGGCCACGTATTTGCCGGTTACAAAACATCATAAGCACACACCCCCAGGTGTGCACACACGCTCTGTACACATCTGTCCCTATCAACACCAGCACACACCACCAGGTGTGCACACACGCTCTGTACACGCTCACGTCTGTCCATGCCAACGACAGCATACACCCCGAGGTGTGCACACACGCTCTGTACACATCTGTCCCTGCCAATGCCAGCACACATCCCCAAGGTGTGCACACACATTCCATACGCGCTCACATCTGTCCCTGCCAATGCCGGCATACACCGCCAAGGTGTGCACACACGCTCTGTACACACTCACATCCCTCCCTGCCAATATGAGCACACATTCCCAGGGGTGCACACAGGCTCTGCACATACTCATGTCTGTCCCTGCAGCCTGAGTCAAACAGTCACAGAGAGGCAGAGGAGGAGGAAGAAGGATGCGATGGGCACTAAGGTCCTGGGCCAGTTCCCCTCCCTACCTCGGGAGAGACCCCTCATGTGATCCTGCCATCACTCACCCTTCCGCCTCCATCCTCCATCCTCCCACAGGGATCAGGAGGATGCCCACTGCACAGAGCTGTGATGAGCATGAACAGAAGATGGCAGGAGCTCACGCCAAGGTGCTAAGCACGGGGCCTACGGAGTGCTTCTTTCTGCTGTGGCTGACATCATCAAACAGAGACTGACACAGCTTCTGCAGAGAATGCCACTTGCTAAGAAACTGAAACGTGTGACCTAGGAGCCTGTGAAGGTCTAAGAACAAACCAACAAACCAAACGGTTTTGTTTGTTTTTCAAACACCATAGCCTGTTTTTTCTTTTTTTTCATGCTCTACCTTGGGTATCATTTAGTTTAATTTCAAAGTAAGTCCAATAATTACACAAAATCACAGGACTGAGCATGGAGCATTGTTTCACTTCATGTCCTCCAGCCTTTAGGACACATTAAGGAAAGACATGATTCCAGGATTCCCATTAGAAAGGCTGCCCTGAGGCACCTGCTGGGGCAGCCAAATTGCAGCTGTTGATGCTGCCCCCAAGCTGCTTGGATGAAGCAGAAGATTCCGGAGGTCTCCTTTCTTCTGCCCCTTGTCCAGGAGAGAAGGTGGGGGGAGAAAGGTGAGAGAAGATAGGAAGAAGGAGAGGGGAAGGAGGGAGAGAGGAGGGGAGAGGGAGGGAGAGAGGAGGGGGGAGGGAGGGATAGGGAGAGGGAGGGAGGAGGGGCATGTTCCATCCACCAAGGCAGCTACACTGCAGAGAGAATGGAGGGTGTGTTGCCTCTCAGGACAGCAAGTTCAAGCTGTTTATAATTGTTAGCATAAACAGTGACCAGCTGAGGACAGGGCTGTCATTGGAGTTGACGTTTTATTTTCATAGTTGATATTGGGGACCTGGACCTAAAGCAGCGTGCCTTGCCCTTTTGCCAGATGGGCCTATGCTTCTCTATACTTGAGTCTATTTGACTAAATACCCGATATTGACTAGGAATTATGACGTGTAGGATACCCCTTACCACAGTAACATCAAACTCATATTCTAAATGCAATTTATTCAGGGACTGGCTTCTAACTCTGGGTGGGAATGTTAAGCTCAGTCCAGTTCAATTCAGTAAGCATTTATCAAGAAACTCCTAGACCAAGAGCTGTGTTAGACACTGGGTATGGGGTGATGGGGATACGAAGATGTGGAATTAGAACTCGAGAAGCTCAAATGTTTCCATTTAATTCCCTAATGCAATTACTAAGCTTCAACCTGATGGCTGTAATGTCTAAATTCACTTTTTCTTTATTCCAGTTCTACATAACAAAGCACAAATAATCACAGAGGAATGATTCTGTGTTGGACTATTCAGTGGACAGAGAAGAGCATTCTGACCGGCGTGAGACACTGTCTTCCTTCCCAGGGAGCCCGTGAGGTGGCTGCACAGAGCACAGGCGTGAAGATTCAGGAACACGAGCATCAGGTGATGGGAGGGGCACGGAGGCAGCACCAGAAAGATGCCTGCCGAGGGGCCGCTGCAGCCAGGCCGGCCGGGAAGGTCACGGGAGTGGGCGCAGGCATCTCCCTCCAGCCGCACTTGGTTTTCATGAGGACGCGTGCACGGAAGGGGATGACACCGAAATGCTGTGGCGCTGAGGGGAGGAAGGGAGGGACACAGGGCCGACGGCTGGCCCCCACCCCTTCCGTCCCTGCCCCTATGAGCGCTGCCAAAATCAGCCCCAACGGGGAGAAATGAGGTGGGTGAAAGGTGGACAGACTTGGCTTCCATGGAATTCACAGATTCCAGTCATTAAAAATCCCTTCTGAGTTTTCACCTGGAAAAGTTTGCCAATGTACTTAGGGACAAGAGGCGGAAGATGAAGCCAACACAATTGGGCTCAAACTGCCACCCTTCTCCTTCTCTCTTCATCCACCACCCTCCCTGGGCCCCTGAGTGTGAGAACCAGGAGCTGCACAGCCCAAGGGTGCAGCCC
The DNA here is from genome assembly GCF_043159975.1 of Macaca nemestrina. Taxonomy (NCBI): domain Eukaryota; kingdom Metazoa; phylum Chordata; class Mammalia; order Primates; family Cercopithecidae; genus Macaca; species Macaca nemestrina. The sequence goes on from NW_027257877.1 coordinate 258,831, forward strand.
TTGACCAGAGGAGGGAGCCGCACGGCGGGGCCCCCAGCACGTGGATGGCAGGATCTGTGCTATGTCAGTCCCAGGGCCCCAAGCAGAGAAGGCCTGGGGCTCCCAGCTGAAGTTTTGCTGTCTACTCTCTCACCAAAGTCGAGAAGGACTGAGTGGGACCAACGCTGCACCTGGCGGCTCCTCAGTGGCTGCCGATGTGGTCCTCACGCTGCAGGTGAGACCCTCTAGGGAAGCCCAGACAGTGGCGAGAATGACAGCCACGAGTGCTCCAGTTGCCCCAAAACTCCAGCATAGCCTGAGGAAGGCAGCGCCCGCTCAGATCCCCGTGCAGGCTTGTGTGGCACACTGGTGAGGCACACAGCACCAGAACATGGCACTTTAAGTGGCTTTGTGGGGTGTAGGAACACAAAGTGTGGTCTGGAGTGGCTCAGAAGTCACTCCCACCAGCCTGTGGGACCCGGACGGCCCCTTTGGACGTGGCTGGAGTCTCTCCAGGGCGGGCTCCAAAGTCCCAAGGATGAGGTGAGCGTCGGTCTTGCTCTGAGGAAGGCCCCTGACAAGTATCCTGAACATGCAGGTACACAGCTGGCTGACTCATCTGAAGGGACCTGCTGAGCTACGAGCTAGGGACAGCTAGAGAAAACTGCGTGAACCTTTGTGACTACTCACAGGTAGGTAGTACTGCCTGAGACACAAAGGTAAAGAATTAACCTGAAACTGCATATTATAAAACTTATTTTTAAATGATGGCGCTTAATTGAAAAGACTCCCAAAGAATACTGCATTAGAAAGTGACAGAGTGAAACCGTGAGGCTGACCACAGGAGTCCCTGGAAATTTCACCAAATGTTGTGTCAAAACTGGGAAACAGAAGAACTGCACCTGATGAAACATTCCATTAATCACTCGAGTCCTCCCCACATACGAAGCTATGTAAAAAGTGTTCCCAGAAGGTAAAGTGAGCAGGAGGGCTGTGAACACACAAAGAGAGAGCCACTTCGTCCACGGACCACAACAAAAGAAACGCTAATGAGTGCCGACGACACGCTGGAGTCCAGGGCTCTGGGCGCAGCTGGGACGGGGACACTCAGGGTCCCACTGTCCAGATGGGAAACCAGGGTGGAAACACCAGGGAGCCTGTCCCAGGGTGCAGAGCTAGTGAACAGTGGTTCATACTGCGACAATCCCAGCTGCCAGGCTCTGGGGCTCCTCGGGACAGAATCCTGTTGACTTCACTCTGGGGTGCGAGAGGCGGCAGCATCCCCCAAAGGCACCTGGAGAAGTGGTGTTACCTTCCATCCCCTGTCCCCGGCGTTACCCTCCATGCCCCTGTCCCCGGCCTTACCCTCCGTCCCCCTGTCCCTGGTGTTACCCTACTTCCTCTGTCCCCAGTGTTGCTCACCATCCTCCTCACCTCCAGGCCCCTCTCCCTGTCCTCCCTCGTTTTCCTGTTCAGCCAGAGCACATCACATGTCTCTTCCCTTTTCAAGAGGCTCAGCTGCACCCAGAGGCATTCCAGCCTATTCGGGATGGGGCATACACCCTGGGATGGGGCACAGCACAGGGCCGGAAGGGCCTGAGACCCTCTCACTGTCGCCCAGGAAGAATGGGACAGCCCACGGTCATGCTCATTGTCAGGCAGGATGGAAACTTCTGTGTCCGAAATGTTATTTTCACTGGAACTGTTCGGACCATTCGTGAACGAATCAGTTAAATACCAGCAAGTGCCACTCCCACTTATTCTCTGGCTAGTTTTCCACCCACCAGCAACCACACTCCTAGGAATTATCCCTAACGCAGAATCAGCGCCTTGTGCCTTTAGGAAAACCTCTTTCTCTCCAGCTTTGTCCTCCTTCCACAAAAGGTGCCTCTGACTGCCTCACTCGCTGTACCAGGATTTCACTCGGCTATGGAGGAAAATCTGCGTGGGGCTCAGAGGTGGGTGGTCCCTGCATGGGCAGCAGGTCTGTGACATCCTCCGAGGAGCCTGGCCCAGGCCTGCCTGACACGCCAGGACTCTGCCTTCTGGCCCTCGGGCCCCCGAAGCTGCTTTCCCTCCAGGTGTCATGCCCCGGGCAAGAAGGCCGGACAAGGGCCCAGGGCTGCTGTGGGTCAGGAAAGCCTCCTGACACCTCCCACTCCAGGACCCCCCATCAGCATCCCAGCATCTGGACCTGTGTCACCAGCCGCTCCACCGTACAAGAGAATTGGATTTTCAGCTGGGTGTGCTGCTTCCCTAAACAAAGTAGGGTGTTGTTACTCAGGAAAAAGAAAAAATTGGCATCTTCTTGGCAACCCCGCGACATCCAGCCACCGGTTCTCACCATCCCAGAGATGTCCATCCAGGGCAGATAGTGTCTTCAACCAAGCGCCACTGACCCAGAAGTGCAGTAATTAGTACACTTTCACCAGAATCACCCACTCCTTCACCTTTACACCCAAGAAAAACATGTTTGCCAGGCAAATTAGATGTCCAGGAGGTGTAAGGAAACCCCAAGCCTGCTTTAAGCCTCAGACTTTTGAGACCGTTGAGGGCTGTGCGCACAAGAGCAAGGCTGCACCCGAAAGCTCTGCTCCTGCCGGACGTCATGGACAGACCACACGGCTCAGCCACATGGACCCTTCCAGGACTTCACGAGAGGGACTTCCGTGGTACATGCAATGATGTGCACTTCGTTCAGCCTCGAACAGACCACGCCCTCGTTACAGGGTCGGTGGTCCACCTCCTGCCATCAGCCCCCCACCTCACCGAGGGTCTGTGTCTGCATCTGAAAGAACTTTGCTGTTTTACCTGGGTACCAAAATGCGGCATCGCAATGTTTAAAGGTCTTTAAATATCAACACTCCGGGTGCAGTCCTTGTCACTTTAATGCGGTCACTCGATGCAGGCCTCACTCACAACTCTGAGGTAGCTCATACCTTCCCTACCTAACCAAGGAAGAAACGAAGGCATGGAAGGTGCAGCTCCTAAGGAGCAGATTAGGATTCAAACCAGTGAACTTCGTCACATGCTGACCTACCTCTCAGTCTGAGATAACGTTGAAAATTAACCAGGTAGAACAGCGTTCCATAAATCAGCTGAAAATGGTCCTTGTGGATGGGCCTGTGGTTACTCCCTGAAGAACAAGACCATTAGCCCAAAAATCCACCTGTGTCACACTCAAATGTTTACATATACAACTATTTTTAAAATAACCCAATCAAGCATGTTCACAGCCATTTAGAGCCATATAGATTGTCTGCTTCACTGACAATCAACCCAAAGCAGACACAAGCAGGAACCTTTCCATCCCTGGGAGCCTCGCTCTGATCGGTCCGTGAGGACACGGTACAGACCGTGGGGCACAGGCAGACGGCAGGCCAGGAGAAGGGGCTGCATTGCCGGGAGGCAGTGCTTTGAGCTCTAATGGATGGAACACTGCTAACCAGTGAAGGTGGAGAGAGGGCACACGTCTGAGAGCATGTAGAGGCAGCAAAGCACAGCCAGCCTCGGGGAACCAGAAGCCACAGGGACATCAGGTTGGGTGCTGCTGTCTGCCGGCCACTGGCTGGGGGACTGTACTGGGCCTGGAGGGACATCCCTGACACTCCCCACCAGATGCCAGGGGCACCCCCAGCCCCAGGTGAGAACCACAGATCCCATGGTGAATGAGGCCAGCCTGTGGGAAGTGGGGCTGGGACAGCTCTGTACAGCTTAATAGGAAAGTTGGGTTCTATTTTGTGGGGTTTTGGTCACGCCGATGGCTACTCATGGCTGTCCGTCAGGAAGTGATTTGAGGATAGACTAGAGAAGGGGCTGCCAAGACCAGTGGAGCATTCGCTGTCTGGGTCCAAGGAAAAGGAAATAAAGGCTGGCGATGTGACAGTGGGGGGGAGCACAGAGCAAAGGAACTGGTGGAGACACAGGCCTGGCCCCACACAGGGCTTTGAGCAGCTACCCGGGGGTCGTCCTATTAATTCTCCTCATGGCCCCAAGAGGCGGCTGTGAGGATCCATCTCCTGAGGACAGAACTGCTCCAGAGCCACACAGCGAGGATCCACAGAACCAAGATCCGGGCCAGCTCCAAAGCGGGTGAACTAGACCCCTCAGCCATGGTCCTAAGACAGGGATCGGAGCCCCCTGGACACACAGACACAGGAACTGCAGGAAGGGGAAACGGATGCCCCGGACCAGTGGCGGGACCCAGGGTTTCAGCCCTCCAGGGCCACTGGGACCAGCCACTGCACAGGTGGACACATGATGCTTTAACTCGCGCTGGGGGAAGGAGCCCTCACTCTCAGGGTGGAGACCGCAGCTCGATCGGGCCGGCCTCCCTGCTGGGCACAGCCTGAGCCACACAGGATGCTGAGGTGCCCCAACGTTGGGGTGCTCAGAGCCACTCAGCTGAGATCGTGGTGCTTTCTGTAACCACCCTCGTTTCTTCACGGTATAGATCTGGACTCCATCCTTTGCAATGTGTGAGGTTCTAGGAAGAGGCTGGCCAGCTGGGGAAGTGTCCTGGGCTCTGTCCCAGTGATGACGAACTTGGCTCCCCACAAGGGCGGCCTGTTCACCACAGTGACCCCCAGGGACCACGCCTGCACCCACCTTGCTGAAGATAATTCACTTCTCATCCGTGAAAGAATAAAGCTAGACTAACTCAATTTCACACTCACTTCCAACTTTAACAACTTGTGTTAGGAAATCAAAGACAAGGACTCTGACCACGTCACAAACCCAGGAAGCAAAATCCGAGACTAACGGAATGATGCCACCTTCGCAGTTCCGAGCTTTACTAGTTGTTTTTCTTTTCTGGTCTGTTTTTCTCTTTTGGTTTAAATAATTAAAGACCCTCGTTGACAAGAAAAAAAATTCTCTATGAAACTAAAAAAAGTGGTTCTAATTAAACATTTAAACATTCTTCCATATGCTTTATAAACAGTTGAAATTACAGCTCTACTTAGTGTTAAGTACTTTAACCAAATGAAAGGTTAATTATACAGACTGGCAATTATAAAAAATAAGGCTACATATTCGTGGCATCATGAATAATTAATAAGAACCGTTTGATTTCATTCAGACCAGGGATTCTGTGCTAATAGGCTCTTAGCTGTCTTGAAATAATGGTGAAATTTTAAAATTACTTTTGTACTTAAACACGTCCCCAAAGTGAAGCACAGCGGTTAACATCCATCATGGTGCCCAGCAGAGCGACCCGCCCTACTATGGCCGACACCCTGATTCCTGAGGGCTGCATCCCGGGGCTGTACTCGTGCAGAGAACGTTCAGGAAACAGACCAGGTGGCAGGAGGGGGTCTTGTCCTCAAGGAACCTCATGAGTCTTGCTAGGGGGACAAACAGCGAGAGAATGAAACCGGCAGCCACGGAATCTGGACAGCGATGCCCAGGCCCCGCCATGCATAACCCCTGGCTGGCACCTCCCTGAGACCCGTCTGGCACAGGCAGCGGCAGGGTCCGGCCCTTGGAGCGCAGGGATGGCAGAGCAGGGCCATCAAAGCGGGTGGCATGCCGACAGCGGCTTCTCCGCAAGAGCTCCTGGCTCTCAGGGAGCTGAGGGCTCCTCAATGGGAAATTCTGGCTGAGCTCCAGGGGAAAGCGGGTGGGAGGCCTGTCTCCTCTGCCCCCATCTCCTCTGCCCCAACCCTGGAAGAGGGTCAGATATCAATGCTAACTCTTGTGCTGACTCAATTAAATCAAACAATTCAGAAAACAAACTTGCTTTAAGTATTAATTTCCTAAAAAGAACTAACATGAATTCAAATAATTCACATAATTAAAATGATTTTAATTGTTAATTTAATTAAAACATCTCCGTTTTCACAGCATCATGTACCTTGGTACTTTCTCCTTATTGCATTTCCCATCTTCCAGGGCAGGTTTCCTTCCACCCAGGGCAGCAGCGACTCTGGTGTCTCGGGTATTCCCAGGCTTCCGTCAGCCCCTGGGGGGCTTACAGTTCTGCAGCGGTCTCCATCCTCATTAATCTGCATAAGAACATCCGTCCGCAGGGATGTCCTGTGGCCCCGTGGCCACATCTGACGTGCAGCTAAACGCTGGGCGTGTCGCCTGGTGACAGCAGATGACACAACTGTGGGCAAGGTAGCACCTCTGGGCGCCGACACTCTCGATGAGTTTTTTACAAGACCATTCTTTAATGGGTGAACCCTGACAGGAAACACTAAAGATTGTTTTTAACTATTTTTATATCGAGACAAATCTTTGTCAAACGTTCACTCAATGCTAAATGTCACTTCTCCAGCCAACCCCTTTAAGAATACCTAAAACTTAAGACTGGAATGACGCTTCCAAACACATACTCTACTCATGCATTCCCGGGAGCAGAGAGCAGCTTAATGTTTTCACGCTACACAGGCATGAAGTTTGGCGAAGGCATTGTAATATTTTTACCTGAATATTTTAATAAAATCAAAAGATCATTTTCACTCTAATACTCTACTTAGAATCTAATTTTCCATTAAATAAACAGTCAATGTTCAGTAACCCACATGCTGATAAACTTTTGAAAACTTTAGAAAGTATTAAGTATAATCAAAGATTACTTTTAATTTTCGAGCTGGTAAGAGCCTGTGTCAGGGAACAGAGTTGACATTGAAGAGATAAAAGCACGATGATTTTCTTAAAGAAAAGCGAAATTCGTAAAAGAGACCAGGTGATTATATAAAGAAACACAGAATCCGTTTTCAGAAATGGCAAACATTGACCACAGAACACCAGTGTTGCCCGTGATGAGAGAAACAGTTAAAAGGAAGAATTCACGGTGGCCCAGCATAGATCAGGTGTGGGAGGACAGAGACGTGATGAAATGATCCTCCTTCTAACTTCCCAGAAAGGCACAAATGGCCAGCACTCTAACTGAAGACCACGCAGGCACCAGTGTGAACTCAGACTCCATGGCCAGCACCGTAACTGGAGACCACATGGGCAATGGTGTGAACTCAGACCCCACGGCCCGCACCATAACTGGAGACCACACGGACACCAGTGTGAACTTAGACCGGACGGCACGTGCCTGGGCTGCTCCAGCCACCACCAGAACCTGTTCTGCAGCTGAACTGGAAGCTGATTCTGGAAGGAACCGAGGAGCATGAGGACGAGATCCTTCTACCTCAACAGGGATCAATTTTTTAATGATTTCTTTCTTTTAGAAAACTGTTAATAAAATACTTTGTTCTAAAATGACCAGGATTTCAGCAGCCTCTACATTCCTTCATGTCAATCAAAGCTTAGGCACGTGGGTTACTTCACTGTTCGTGACACCCTTTTGAAATAAAACCCGGGGCCGCCTGTGTACCCAAGAGCCTGGGCACTGAACATTCAGACAAAACGTCCAGGGCGAGAATGTTCACGTCCCAGCGGTGCGGTAGAGTGGATGGGGGGAGTTCGAGCCACAGGTGGCCACGCCTCCCCTGCCTCCGGCCAGTGCCCACTGCTCACGCACTCCTTCCTCGGCCCATCCTGAGCCACGGGGCCCTCGCGTAACCAAGGCCGCTGCGGTACCTCCAGGAACAAACTGGTTACAGGTGGACTGCTCTCTACGCAACGTACAAAGATTGTTTTTAAAACTGCTCGTCTCTGGAACTTATCCCAGTAACAGGCTAGATTAAGAAAACTGACTAAAAACAGTAGGAAGAAAAACTCACTCTACCCGTTGAGGCAAGAGAAATGCACACAGCCTCTGAAATAACTACAAAGGAGTTTTCCTGGGTTAGGTACGAGGTGGGGTGACCCTACCCCATAGCGGGGCGATGGCACATGGTGGGAACCAAGGAACATCTCCGAGTAAATGTAGGAAAATGCACTCAACTCCCAAACAGAGAGAGAAACTGCTTTTTTCCTTAAAAGCTTCTCTCTTTTATTCTCAGAAAGACTCTCTTTGGTGTCTTGACTGCTGAAGGGACAAGCCTGTCATCCCCAGAAAGCAGCCCTGGACAGTCTCCAGATCCTATGGCCCTCAGGCCCACCTTGCCTACTGATGATCCCACATTACGAAACCTAATCATCAGAAGAAGCCTCCCAGTCCGCAGCTCACCAGTGACATTTTATTCAGGGAAATGCTCATAAAAACCTGGGGCTCTGTGTAAACGCTGTCCCCTAGGTACTGAGGCTCCACACAGATGGCACACAGGGAGACAGGCCTCACCCCTTCCTGGTGCCCCATGTCTCTCCTCACATTTTATTAGCTGAGTTTTGTGGCGGTTTGTTACTTTTAACCTGACTGTCCAAGGCAGCTGCACTAAACTAATTGTCCAGGACAGATCCACTCATAATGACCATCAGCTCAGAGTTGGAAGTAGCACTGGAGAATGAGGTGGTGTCAGGGCACTATGCTTCCCTGCCCTCTTTTCCAGGGATGCCAAGTAAGTTTCTGCCATGGCTGATGATGTCAGCACTACACTAACATTAGTTCAACGGCAGGCCACCAATTAATACTTAATGAACAATGCCCTTAAGAGCAAAACCCCATCTCTGCCAAAAATACAAAAAATTAGCTGGACGTGGTGGTGAGCGCCATAATCTCAGCTACTGGGGGACTGAGGCAGGAGAATTGTTTGAACCCAGGAGGCAGAGTTTGCAGTGAGCCGAGATTGCACCATTGCACTCCAGCCTGGGCAACAAGAGTGAGACTCCATCTCAAAAAAAAAAAAAAAAAAAGAAAAGAAAAGAAAGAAAGAAAGAAAGAAACGATTCTCATGACCCTGTCAACATCTTCAGTTTTTCCCAAGGATAGTGTAAAATTATCACACACAACGTAAACCCAATTAGATCAACGTTCTCTCCTCACCAATCCATACCTAAATCCATATTTCAAAATGGTCCCCAATTTTTCACAATTTAAGAAGACTGAGAGGAATAACCATGAACAAGCAAGGTTTACACAGACGTCAGTCTTCCCAACTCTCGCTCAGGAGCTCACCCCAAACTCCTCCTGTGGAATCAGCCCGGATAACAGTTCCTGGTGGCCGCACAAGAACAGAGGGTCCCACGAACCCACGACAGACCCCACCATTCAGCCCCAGGCAGAGGAGGGAGGTGGACGGTCACGAAAGACAGAAAAGCAGGGAACTGTGACTCTTCTGAGTTAATGCAGGTGATTGGGCCAAAAAACAAGGCACATCCACCTGTGAATGGGGTGAGCTCCCAGCTGGCTGTGCAGAGGCTGTAGATATGAAGGAACTCACTTCCCTGCACACTGAAGTGCATGAGCATCTCCACATCGACCGCACCTGGGCTCTGCTCGCCCCTCACAAACTAAGATGACAGTGGCTGCTTCTGGACAGAATGTCAAGGACAGATGGACAGACATCCTGGACAGACACTGTACAGAGACCAGGGGCTGGGAAGGGGGAAGCGGCACAGCCTTGGGGCCAGCAGGGGCGAGGCCAGGAAGCCTCGGTGAAGGCCTGCATCTCCTCATCCAACAGAAGCAGGAGGGGCCACCCAGTGAGGGCTGCAGCTGCGGTGAAGTGGTCAGTGGGACATAGCAGGAGGCCGTGACCAGCCTTACCCCCAGCCCAGGAGGAGGGGCCCAGCTGCGGGCACTGCCCCGGGAGCCAGAATCCTGAGCCCCCAGGGAAGGTGGGAAATTGCCCCTGGGCTCTGGGTGCTCAGGCTGGAGGTGGTGAGACCTCGAGGCCCTGCAGTCGGGGAGGTGAGGGCAGAGATGGCCAAACTGCAGCTCAGTGAAGGGCTTTGTCAGGAAAGGCCCTCAGAGGCTGCCTCACCAGCCCGGGGGAGGTTACTTCCAGCCCAGAGGCTCCACAGGGCCCTCGGTGGTGATGCTTAACCTTGTCCTCTGACAGAGGACCATCGAGACAGAGTCACTCAAACCTCTGCCAAGCTCTGCACCCAAATGAAGCTGTTGCCACAGACGCTGAGGCAGGTAGTGCTCATCTCAACTCTGTACAAGTGGTTTATTTAGCCAGTTCTCCAAATTCTTAATGACAAACCACACTAAACGTGTGTTTTCAGTATCACCTATGCTCATAGCTATGTATAAAATAACTATCACAAGGAAAACTAGGTGGTGAACCCAGGAGGAGGAAATCCCCACGACGAGTCGAGAGAACACCAACGGACCGTTGGCTCTTCCCGGCTGAACCCAAGAGCACTTGGCTGGGCTCACTTCCGTTCTAATTTCCAGATTTATTTTTACTTTCCCACATTTTCATTATGAAAATGTTCAAACATATTTAAAAAGTGGAAGAACAGTACAACGAGTGGTCAAGTTTTCTCCACGTGGAGCTCCAACAACTGCTAACATTTCGTTAGATTTGCTTTCTCACTCTCTCTGTAGATCAGACAGAGAGACAGATTTGTTTCTTCTCTGGAGCCACTTGAAGGTGAGAGGCTCCTGCTGCCTCACCGAGTCCTCAGGCACACGTTCCCTAGGAATAAAGGCCCCTCTGCAGCCGCAGTACCATCATCGGCAGACAAGAATGATTTCAGAGCATCGTTGTCCAGGTTATGTTCAGGTAGCACAATCGTTCCGAAAACGTCTTTTCTATCCGGGGCACACACTGTGCTGAGTGACTCTCCTTCCCCGTCTTAGTCAGGGACAGCCTCGCACCCCTTTTATCTGTGATCTTCACTTTTCGAGAAGATCATTGCATTGTCCTGCAGAATATCCCCTACCCCAGAGGCATCTGTTTCTAGGGCCATCATTAAAATTCCCTACTATGCACCTCTATTCCCTGTAAACAGGAAGTTTCAGTCTCGAGGCGCGATCACCTTCTGTCAAATGCTTCTCGGCAGCTTCCGGGTGAGGCTGCTGCTTCACGAGGGGCGCGAGCTCCTACTCCTGGTCACTGACGGCACGGCCGCGACCAGCACCACACCCCGAATCAGAAACGTCTGGAGGGGCCGCGGGCAGCCGAGACACCTGGAGGTGTGAATGGCACAGGCGTGGGGCAAGAACAAGGTCAAATCATAACGGAACGTCTGATTCCAGACACTTCCACCTGGGTAAGATGGTGACATCTCCCTAGCAAGTATCTGAAGCCAGAAAGCATGACAGAAAATTCACGACCTGCCTTCGTTCACCCAGGCTGCTCTAACAACACACCACAGGCTGGGCAGGGGCTGGCAAATGACACAAGTTCATTTCTCACAGCTCTCAGTCTCAGTCTCAGGCTGGGAAGTCCATAGTCAAGGCCTGACAGGTTTGCCTGGTGAGGGCTTCCTGGTTCATAGACGGCGCTTCTCACTGGGTCCGCACACCATGGAAGGAGCGAGGGAGCTCTCTGTAGTCCCTTTTTTGAGGGCACAAATCCCATTTATGAGACCCTCACGACCTCCTCACCGCCCAAAGCTCCCCCTCCTAGCACTATCTCCTCGCGGGTGAGGATTCCAACTTGTGAATCTTGGGGAGACACAAACATTACAAAAGCCCATCATTTAATTTTTTTTAAAGGCATTTTTGCTTCTGCAAAGTCTCAAGATAAAATCAAAAGAAAGAGGTCTGAGTCAATCCACACAGTTCTCCCAAAAAGGGAAGTGATCAATTGCCACCACTTTTTATCCGAGACCTGCTGGGTGCCCCGGTCTGCATGACTGATTCTAAAACGCCATCCTCTCCTCTGCCATTCAGAGGTCAGAGTCAGTCCAGAGCTTAACACCAAGGCAGAGCTGACTGAATGACACCAGCTAATCCAGTAAGACAAGCCAAGACTCCTGCCCAAGGCCTAATCCTTCCCCCAGGGAAACATGGAAGGGCCAGACACCTGGCAGCCCTTCCTTCCTGCTCTAAAGCCCCAGAGACACAGCGCCGGCCAGGTGTGTGCCTGGGGCAATGCACAGTAACGTCAGCTGGGCACCGAGTCTGAGAACATGTTATCAAGTAAAAATGAAAACAAGACTGCTGAGAAAAGTTCATGCTTAATCACCTCTGGGCTAAATTCTAAATACAATGTTATTTCAGAGCTAGGTGGAAGTAATTCCTTAAAAATGTATATGAACAGTGACTAGCAACCAGGGTGATAAGTACTCAATATGTGTTTGACGAATAGATGAATTTTTAAAATTTATGAAAAGAGCACGCTCTATTTAGGAGAATTCTATTTAATTGGATGTCCTAACTATACAGTGGTTCCTTCGTGCTGACAGCAGAGTTTGTTTCAGTTAACTCAAAAAATGGTAAGTCACTCTAACAGAAAACCAAAAGGCTTTACAGAGAGTCAAATTATGGTGCCAATTCAACCGTGCATGGCAATTTCACCTTAATATTTAAATTCTCGAAGCACCATACTCAGAAAACGAGACATAACATACATAAATGCATCGACTAAAGCACCATCATCTAGAATTTGACAAAGTTTGACTGTGAGTTTCAAGAAAAGGGCTGATGAGGCCAAGAAGTTCCTTCCCCTCTCCCCTTACCTCCCATTTTGGTGACCAACTTAATGCAGAGAAATTCCTATTTCAGGTTTGCACACATTGGAACAATCCTGGTATCTATTCCCCCAAGACACCAACAGGCTGAAGTCTGCAGGGTGCACATATTGAAAAATCACAGGAGCACTAGAGTGGCGGAAAGAGGTGCCCGTGAAGACGTCATCCTTTCTAAGACAGGGTCTGATTCCGCCTCCGGGCCCTTTTGCAAAAAGCCATTGGTACAAATTCATAGCCACCAGGAGGAAACACGCAAAAGACCCCACTGCCCTCCTGGCTTCCCAGAAGGCCTCAGAAGGATGAGACATGCAGCCTGCGTGCAATCCTGGACCCTCTTCCCTGCATTCAGTTTGACATGTGTCACTTGTTTGACTGACGGAGGTCCCACAATGGGCACAAGGAGACCCGTCAGGTCAAGAGGGTGCTGCCCGGCTCATGGTCCACACATGCGGACCTGTCAGGTCAGGATGCCCGGCTCATGGCCCACACGTGGGGATGCGTCAGGTCGGGAGGGTGCTGCGCAGCTCTCAGTATCAGCCACATATGCACATTCTCCACTGAAGCCACTGCATGAAACCACTGCATGAAGCCACGCTGGAAGCACTTTCTGGCAGGTTGAGGAGGCTCGTGTCCAAGGTCATTAAACACATGGCAAGCTCGCCTTGGAGGCATTTTACTTTGCTTATGACAATGAAGCATTCTCATTGCACTGAATAGAGCACGCTTTCTTGTTCAGTGCCTCGTTGAAATAGGCATTTTGTACCTGTCTTACAGATTACATCAAGGCCCTAATACATTTAGACCCTTGTCTCAGGTACACACAAAGCAGCGGCATCTCTAGAACATGTTTTGGACCACGGGAGGAAACCAAATCGCAGCATTATCCATTGATGTTGCTTAAAGTGTATTTCCAAATGTGTCTCCCGAGCCCGGCCTGTGTTCACGGCTTCCGCTGACCACACGCCATCTGCTGGGCACTCTGTGCACTTTCTCTCACACCCGCCACGCCTGTGGTCCTGTGCCTATCCCGCCACACGTCCCCACGTGGCTAAATCTCCCACACTCACCACGCCTGTGGGCCTGTGCCTATCCCTCCAGGCGTCCGCACCTACCACGTGGCTAACGCACACTTCCTACAGGCGGCAAGTGCCTGAACATCCCCACGGCTGGAGGGGCTTTGGGTAGGTTCTACAGAACCCACAGACAGGCATGGCCACCCCGCCCACGGCCACCAGAGGCTTTGCTTTGTCTCTAGAGGTGCCGTTCGATGAGGCGACATGGCAGATGACCCAGTGTTAGGTAATTAAGACTCAGGAAATCACGGCCGTCTTACCTTTAGAACTCACCTCTCTCCCCAGCACTATATCGCGAAGGGTGGGTCGCCAGAGTTGGGGAAGAGATGCCCAAGGCTCCCTCCTGCCCTGACAAGCTGGGACACTGCTCCCCTCTGTTGGTTTCTCACCGCACCTCAATAAACTGAGCTCACAGCAAGAGGCAGGCATGGGCTGAGTAGAAACACACAGCAGACCCCGGGTGGGCAGGACGGAGGACGAGGGTGCTCGCGGAGACGAGGGTGTGCCCCAGGAAGAAGGTGCACGCGGGGTAGAGGGTGCGCGCGGGGAAGAGGGTGCACAGGCCCCGAGAACCTGGTGGCAGCAAGGCTGGTCAAGGCTGAACTCCAACAGAGGCAGCAGCAAAGGTGTTGGGAAGTCACAGAGAAAGCACCACCCAGAGGGGCTGCATGAACCAGCAGCGACCCCAACCCAACCTGCTCATCGGACTGGGCACACGCACACGCTGTGGACACGTGTGAATATGTTCCACTTAACGTGATGTTACATAATAATCAACAATGTTAACCCCACGACTTCATTACATGGCATCTGGCACATTGAGACTTTTTATTCTGTCTCTCTTCCTATACAAAGAAGTGGAAAATAGGTCCAAGATCATTCACAACAAATTATTGCTAATTGAAAAAAAAAAAAAATTCCTACCCTCACCTTGGAGGATCTCAAGGCAACACCTCGTTCTTTGAGGTCATGGTTGGGACCCTCTCCGGACCCCTAGATGGGTCTGAAACTGCAAGGAATCCCCAAATGGGCAGTTTTGGGGCCAGCACAGATGCCAGCCACACATCCAGGCAGGTCTTGGCAGGTTGCTCCGTGACTTCGGCTGGGTCACTAACCTTTTCTTGCACTCAGAACCTGCCAGGAACGAGGGCACTGGCCCGCACGTCTCTGCTCCCAAGGCTACATCCCCTATGTTCCGCTGCACTCTGGGTTCCATGCCTTAGATCCCAGGCACCTTAAAGTTGACGTTTCCCCACCAGCCCTCATGAAGTTGATACTCAGATAACGTCCTTCCTCTCCCACCTGGTCAGTACCCGGGGAGAAAGGAACCCGGGTCTCAGTTTGATTTTCTGCCAGTCCATCGAAAAAACAGCTGGCCAGCAGCACTGGTGCACAGCACTGCCAGGTTACCTGTGACGAAAACAAAGCAAAACGAGATATACTCAAGTCAGCTGCGGCAAGTGCTTCTACATCCCTGCTCCAACAAGGAAAGACAGGAGGCCAGGAGTGTGGCTCACGCCTCTTGTCCTTCCTTGTTGGGTCAGGGGTACAGAAGCATTTTGGGAGACTGAGGCAGGACAAATGCTTGAATTTGAGACCACCCTGGGCAACATAGCAAGACTCGTCTCTACAAAAAAAAAAAAAAAAAAAATAGCCAGGTATGGTATCGTGCCTGTGGTCCCAGATACTCAGGGGGCTGAGGTGAGACGATCACCTGAGTCCAGGAGGCAGAGGTTGCAGGGAGCCAAGATTGCACCACTGCACTCCAGCCTGGGCATCAGGATGAGACCCTGTATCAAAATAAAGAAAAAAGAAAAAACAAAAAAAAGGATAAGAAATACAGGAGACCACTAATAATTCCAAATAGTGCCTGCTAATTTGAAATCTTTTCCAGATATGGTGAAGGAAATCATTTTTCTTCCTACGCCCATTCTAAGGAAACGTTTCTATTTTTCTGCTATACAATTTGGTAACCTGCCATTTCAGATCCTGGCCTCTTTAAGCAGGACTTGCTGGAGTGCCAACAAAGCAGCGCTCTGAAACCTCAGCATCCTCAGCATCACCCTGGAGGGCAGGTGAAGGATGCTGGGCCTCCACCTCCAAAAGTCACACTGGGGTGGGGCAGATCTGGGGTGAGGCAGGGTTTGCATTTCTAGTCTAGGGCCACACCACCCTAAACACGCCCATCTCATCTAACGCATACCAGAGGGAGAAGCCACGTAGGGCAAGTCACAGAGCAAGCGTCCAGGCACCAGGTCACCAGTTGTCTATTTAAATGCAAACCCGTCAAACAGCTTAAGTCAAACAGGTTCACCCTCCTAACACATTGGCCAACACAGCTAGTGATAAATATCACTGCTGTTAGACCTTCTGCTCACTGATGACCAGAGCAATGGCCTGAAACATCAAAGCTGAAGGGTGTGTGCCACGGTCAGGGCTCTGAACACCCCCATCCCAGGCCATCTCACACGGGTGCCTTCACTGGCACCGGGGTCTCACAGACCAGCTCCACGCTCACACTTACTGGGACGCAACCACCCTTTCAGCCCTTCATGCATCTGTACCCTATAGCAGTGTTCAAGGGAGGCTAATTTAAGTAAGAAATGTAATACGGACATCTGTGAACTCTTCCTCCATATCCACTGAGTGGCCGTCCAGAAACAGAAATATTAAAAAGAAAAAGAAGATTTAAGAGTCAAACACAGGGCCGGGTGCAGTGGCCCATGCCTGTAATCTCAGCACTTTGGGAGGCCAAGGCGGGTGGATCACATGGGGCCAACAGTTTAAGACCAGCCGACCAACATGGCAAAATCCTGTCTCTACTAAAAATACAAAAATCAGCCAGGCATGGTGGCACATGCCTGTAATCCCAGCTACTAGGGGGGCTGAGGCAAGAGAATTGCTCGAACTGAAAGGCAGAGGTTGCAGTGAGTGGAGGTTGCGGTGAGCCTAGATCATGACACTGCACTTCAATCTGGATGACAGAGCAAGACTCCGTCTCAAAAAAACAAAAACAGGCCAGGCACGGTGGCTCACGCCTGCAATCCCAGCACTTCAGGAG